>NC_089784.1:43926644-43950034 GCF_040412425.1 Macrobrachium rosenbergii
GATTTTGAAGGGTGTCAGTACAGTACATGGCTGAATGTAAAAAGAGCCTAGTGATAACTAATATTTCTCATTTAGGGAAATATTAGTTGAGACGCTGGACGTTACATGTGTCCTCGTAAATATATGGATGAGGATAAGCTAAATCTGGATGATATTTTGATTGGTGAAATATCTCATTCTGCTGAAATTATAATGATAATGATATACTCGTTATGATTTAGTTGGTGCTTTGCTAAATGGTGGCGCCTTCACTCAGCTTTCCCGATGATGGTTGAATGTCGGATTGCGTATGAATGTTGAATCATGATCTGAATGTTACTGTCATTTCTGGTGAGAGAAAATCGGCCATTATAAAACAGTTTTGCGGTATATGCTGGCTATACATAATTTTCTCCGTCATTTCTAATGATTAGATCTATTGTGCAAAATAAATGATGTCTGCTCTGCTACTGCTGTATTACTCCTGAAACAATCTGTAACGAGACCACTGGAGCTAATTAACCTCTGAGATTGGACTTATTTTACGTTAGATGGTTACGATATCTGGGAATCGTTATAACGAGAAATGAAAGAACGTCAAACGATACCCAACCGTCCAATGAGGACCTGTATTACTCCTGAGATTAAAAAATCTGAAATTTTACAAAGAAAAATTTAAAAACTGATTTTCTGAAAAAATCTTATCTAAATATAAAAAAATAATGGAAGAAGCAACAACAAAAACGCACAGTATCCCATTCTTGCTGAAACAAAGAAGAGTGCAAAATACTGCAATAATTGCAATAAGAAGGTCTCCCTTCCGATCAGTAGTAAGTACATACTTGACAAGTCAGAAGAAAGGACCAAGATTTCTTGGTAAAGAGGCACTCCAAAATGAATAATGTCCTTTGTTGTTATACACAAAGGAAAGAAAAATAAATTGAAATACACTGAATGGAGTTTCAAATTTACTTCTAGTGTTATGAATTAATGATGGGATACAATAGCAATATGAAGTGACACTGAAGTTTTATATACAGTAAGTATGTGAAACGAGCCAGATGTAGAAAGGTAGGATGGTATATATACATATATATATATATATATATATATATATATATATATATATATATATATATATATATATATATATATATATATATATATATATATATATATATATATATATATATATATATATATATATATATATATATATATATATATATATATATATATATATATATATATATATGTATATGTATGTATATATATATATATATATATATATATATATATATACATATACACACACACACGAAGTTCTTCAAAAGATTCGAAATGGGTCTTATTTCTGAACTAGGTACCGAAGAGGAAAGACACAAATGCGTGCTTGGCCATTCCAGCTGCTGTCCTTTTGACGCTGCCGCAGTTGATGGACGTAACTAACTGAACTAATAGGTTCCTGCCGCTGATGCGTTGCCTTCCCTTCTTTTATACCCGCACTTTATTATTTATTCATTTGTGGGGAAAACACCATTTAAAAATATTCAAATTTCATCGTGGATGCGTACAGCATGTCTCCTATGATTTATTTATTTATTTATTTATTTATTATTATTATTATTATTATTATTATTATTATTATTATTATTATTATTATTATTATTATTATTATTATTATTATTATTATTATTATATAATGCGTTTTCTAAGACCTTCACCTGTTAAGGTTACTGAAGTGAATATTTCCCATTTTATCCACCTGATAGCTTTCAAATCTCCTTCGGTGCATATTACGAGATTGGGTGAATTTGATATTAAACGACATTTGTAGCTTAATGTTTGTGACTATTAAAATGGCACGGTGTATGTGGCAAGAATATGCACACAAGCACACACACACACACACACACACACACACACATATATATATATATATATATATATATATATATATATATATATATATGTGTGTATATATATATGTATGTGTGCGTGTGTATATGTGTGTGTGTGTGATGTCAGCAACATAGAACAAGAGCTGAAGGAGACGTCATGATGCATATATCATACATTTCTATCCTGGGTTATCCTCAAGATCTCCCAATACTCATCTCCTATTTCTGCCTCAGTGTCCTCAACATCTATATGGCCTGCCTCTGCCTCTTCTACCATATACCCTATATATCTCGTACTATTTATGTCTTCTGTATGGTATATACTTCCAGATATAACCTAACATATCATATATATGTACCTATACTTCTCTAATTCTGTTATATGATACCCTATCCTCCAATTAATTCCTAATATATTTCTAGCGCCTATAAATTCAATTTTATTATAGGTCACTATATCATGACTCATTCCCATAAATCAAATACTATAACCATTACCTAAAAAGTTTGATTTTTATATATAGGATAATTGCTATAATTCCAAACTTTTAAGCATTCCATATATTGCCTTTTTTAGTGTCCAATAAATTCTGTTCTTCAAATCAAACCATGGTATCAAAATAAGTATCTAAAGTCTAAACACCATTTATATAACCATGACCCAATTAGACTATCCTGTGCTGTTTTCAAATCAAATTTATGATTTCAGTTTTGATATTAATAAACAAACCTACCTTTATTCAACAATTACAATTAACACTCACAAAAATCTTTTCTGGACACCTGAATCCTCATCACACATAATCTAAACATGACTTTCCTATTTCTCTAGAAGGCAACAGTTTCTCTTTTATCCCTTTTCATAAAACTTATCAATCATGAAAGAAAGAATGCAGAATCACACCAGTTCGTTAAAATG
Source organism: Macrobrachium rosenbergii (assembly GCF_040412425.1). Classification (NCBI taxonomy): domain Eukaryota; kingdom Metazoa; phylum Arthropoda; class Malacostraca; order Decapoda; family Palaemonidae; genus Macrobrachium; species Macrobrachium rosenbergii. The sequence continues at coordinate 43,929,444 of NC_089784.1, forward strand.
GTGTCAAACAAAGTCACTTTACAAGATAAGATATGCCCTCATGCATTTTATGATTATAAAAGTTCAAGTTACTTCATAATGCCTTATTTTCCTATCTCTGTCTCAAAATACTCAAAGGCCTTTTCAAAATCAAACAAAACAAGGAAAACATCTTTCACTTACCACTTATCTGCTAAATGCAAATCAAAACCGGCTGTTCATCCCTCAGGTACAGTCAACCACTGGCTAACTATTCATATAATATTTAAATATGCAAAATTTATTTCCCCTAAACTCAAAGATTATACTTGACATTTAACAGTCTCACCCAAATTATTATTACTTCAAAACAAAACAAAAATTGGATTAAATCTGAATTAATCATCAGTCAAATTAAATCATTCTTTAACTTTTTATTAATTAATCAAAAATTATTTAAGAAGAATTTAACCTTTATAAATAACAAAACTTGATTGAAAGGAAATATAACTATATATAAATTAATTCCCAAGTGTTAAACAAAATAAAGCAAATAAATCAATCATGTAAAAATGCGGATATAAAATACAGAAATATACTCTGCAAAACATTAAATATCAAAAACTCTCAGTGGAAAAAAACGTTGGCAATAGGCAAACACATCTAAATATATGTATGAAAGAAAATTCCTCAAAAGATAAAGCATAAAACATATAACTTCCCGAAAAAAATTAAAAAGATGAAAAGGTATCTTTACATATAACCCTTCTAAATATTATTTTAGAAATCACTAAACCCAATAATTAACGTTACATTGCCTGGTATCGAAATTGTCTCTCGGGTGGATTTTTAATCAGGCGTTGTTACCCACTGGGCCATACAAGTAAAAATACACTTGTTCAGATAACTGCAGGCACATTTACCTGGGAATTAAACAGTTAAAGGATATTCCCCAGTGACCATCGTCTACCAAAATATCAATTACATTAAAACGGGACATTAGAAATCCGAACAGCTGAGCAGCGTGTGAGAAATAAAGAGAGAGAGAGAGAGAGAGGTGGAGAGAGAGAGAGAGAGAGAGAGAGAGAAAGATTGGGAACGATAAACTGCAGCTCCTTTCTGCACGGATAATGGTCTCTCAATGTGTCTCCTCTGTATGGGCGACTCATCTACGTGGTAGGATTTTTCCATCCAACAGTGTTTTGATCGAGTCTCATAACAATCTTGTATGGAACAATGGGGTCATCCGAGAAGGTGATAGGTGGAATGCAGTTACCCACTCCAGCAGTTTTGAATACTGACTAACAAATTGTGCCCTGGGCAACTAACAACGACTGTCTCTGTCTCTCCTCTCTACGCTTACTGTCCTCTCTCAAACCACATAGTGTTTAATCACTGTAACTTACACCCAACTCTGAATACAAAATCATACAGTTATACAACAACTCACACATACCCACAGGGATATTACTGTTGCATTATGAAAACCACAGCATAAGAATATATATATATATATATTGGGTATATATATATATATATATATATATATATATATATATATATATATATATTGCTATATATATATATATATATATATATATATATATATATATATATATATATTATATATATATATATATATATATATATATATATATATATATATATATATATATATATATACATACATATGTGTGTGTGTGATGTCAACCAACACAGAACAAGGAGCTGAAGGAGACGTCATGAACTATTTACCCATCTCAAAATGAAGAAATTTACAAGAAAAAAATGTTTAAGATTTTAACAGATAAAACGTTTAAAAACAGATCGCTACCTTTCAGGAAGAAGAGAGCCAAGGACTGAGAAACAACGAACACTAAAACAAAGACGGGGGTAAACTTAAGACAGGCACAGTGTAGTAGAGGTAACTTGATTGTTTCAGGTCGGGACAAGCTTGTTAATGTACAACGCTTACTGTAGAGTCACTTTAGTTGATGAGGTGAGGGGGCTCTGGAGAGAATTTTAAAATGCTCATATTCGATATCCTGCTTACAATTTTATATGGCATGTTCTCCTTACATTAGAAAATATTTTGCTTTGACGATGGGGGAACATTATCCTGAAAAAAATTGATAATTATATTCCTTCATCTGCATGACATGTTAAAACTGTTAAACTTTTTTCCACCAGGTATATGTAAAAATCTTACTTTAATCGTATAAGTATGGCTTTATAACTAGATATTTATCGTTAGGAGCTTGAAAGTTTCCAACATTTTGAACTATAGGTAACCACTTAACTTTTGTTTTTAAGTTACAAAGTAAAGTAAGGTTTGGCGTCCGTGACTTTAATAAAGTCAGTGGTTTACAACAACAACAACAAAGAATGACGAAAAATCAGATGATTTTTTCGAAGATTATAAGTTTAGAGTATAAGGGAACCTTAAACCCTCACCAATCGGAATCTTGATATTTATTACGTTCTTACATTATATTTCTGATGTTTATTTCTGGCTTCAAATCCTTTGGCAGATATTCTGATAATGGAGCAGTTATAATTCTTGGTTCTGGTGCACAAATCTAAGAAACGTTAAGAGAGTTCCTGTTTTCGTTAACCTTTATAGAATGATTGACAAGAGAAACACAACATACACATCATTCTTACAGAACCCTTGTTACATTCTATAAAATATAGCTCTATGGTAAAAGGAAAATAATGATTCAAGTCCCTGCATGTAATAAATGGATGATGGACTTTTTGTGAGCACAACCCACATTTAAATATCCCAATGCTGATTTATTTTCAAAGTCTTCAAATTTACGACTGCTGATCATAAGACTCATTCTCATAAAAGAGTTAAAATTCTACATTTTCTAAAAATTTTTATTTTTCAAATCTGAATAATAAAATAAAGAAAAATATTCTGTTATGTTTTTAAGCAAAATTGGCTCATTTGAATATAAGAGACCTGATGAGCTGTACTATCTGCATTTAAAATAGAAAGAAATTTAATATATTTTGAGAGTAACCATATATTATCTAATATATATATATCTAATATATTTAAACTTATCCATATTGCTTTGTGTGTCATGCCTGTGTGTTAGACTATCCTGCGCATTTTCAATATTCACTATTCTTATTACTGAAATTTTCCATTTCTTTAATGATACATACCAACCTGTAAAATTTTGAAAACTAGCATCTACTTCAATTTTAACGCTTTCAGCATTCAGTTAAAGTTAAAGAACAGGATTCAAAACTGATTAATATATGCATATGAATGAATAAATGAGTCATTACATTAGGCCATAATTCCAACCTCTGGCACTTTCAGCCATTCAGTGACTGAGACAGCGAAATGAGGGAGTTGGAAAATAAATGAACAGGCGAAAGACTGATAAACGCACAGAGGAGAAAGAACTAATATTATTGAATGGATAGCAGCGAGGAGGAACTTCAAATGGATTTAAAGTAAAAACAAAAATCAACCAATCACACTGTACAAGATGAGCGCACTCATGCATGTTGATAAATAACCTTCATTAATTTGCTGGCGCCCATAATGCCTGTTTTTATTATTTCTGTAATTTCTGTAAGCGTTGAAATTCACGGGCTTTGGATTTTCCAAATCAACAAAATGTAACCAGTAATAGTTATAAAAAGAAATTCATTTATTGAACAAACATACATTAGCTTAATCTTTCAATAAATGCTACCATTTTTATTTATCTTAAACTTTATTTCATACAAAATCTATGTATTTCCACTTTCGTACAGACTTACCTTAGGACTAATAAAGCACCTTATGATAAAAAAATATATGGAATCAGATATATAAACGTTCCCATTTTATACTGATTATTTTATATTAAAGATGTCCGTGCCTCTATTAGTTGTTTTGCAGTCATTTTATGTTTAATAGCCTTCAAAATAGGGTTAATTTGAAACTAACATTGCGACCATATACATTGAAAATATAATACGCGGAGGATAAGATTTATTACAGTGATAAATAATTAAAATAGGTGAATTTGTATATGTTATAACATCATTTTTCTTCAGTATCAGTGTTTTGATAAAACAAGATTCATTGGCATTCATATATATATATATATATATATATATATATATATATATATATATATATATATATATATATATATATATATATATATATATATATATATATATATATATATATATATATATATATATTTTCTTCAGTATCAATGTTTTGATAAAACAAGATTATATATATTATATATATATATATATATATATATATATATATATATATATATATATATATATATATATATATATATATATATATATATATATATATATATATATATATATATATATATATATATATATATATTTAAAGGACACAAAATGCATTTCATAGCTTCAATGCAAGATGTTATCGTGGAAGGTTAGGAGTGAAAAAGTCTAAGAAAGTTTGATGCAAGATTGCTGAAACAGTGCATTGTTTGATTCAAAATCAGCTCTTTTCGCGAATCAGAAGTATTGGAGATCAAGTGATCTCCGAACGCAAACATGGAAACAGTACATGTGCGTTACTTTGATCTGGATTATGCCAAATCTCAAAATAAGTTTGATCGTTCAAACGTGACAGAACTGCAGTTATCCATCAAAACTTTGGGAAATGGTTCAGGCCAAAATCACAGATATGGTCAGTCTCAAATCTCTGTTTTAAGGGAGAAAATTGATCTTGTGATTTTACCAAAACTTTCTAATCATTATCCACTTATGATCTGGTGTGGAAATTTAATATGAATATTCATACCTCTTTATATTATTAAAAGGTTAAATAAAATCTGCAGAATTTACTTCCATTAGGTGTGTTTTGTATTTCAGTATTTTTGGGAGTTTTCCCTCATGTTTAATTCTTTCCCAGATGTCCCAGGACTTATGTAGAATAACATTGTAGACTTGTGGGAATATAGAAGACTTTTTTTTTTTGACATGACGTTTAGTTGTTGATTTGGGAGATGTGATTTTTGTGGTTTCCAGGCTGAAGATTGAACTTTTTAGTCAGAAGTGCTTTGCAATTTAGAGTTTAGTTATCTGACTCGATAATTCATTTATTATGCATTTTAATCTTTGCTTTGTTTTATTCATGCCTTGTTGGGTTATTTGAAACAATAAACCCTATTTTTGTAGGAAAGATTGTGTTTCTTTAAATAGTCCATTTAATTACTTGTGAGAATGAGTGAGGTCAGGGGAGTGTATAAATACACAAACTGTGAGACACAGACACTGAGAGACACACACACACACAGAGAGGGGAAAAGTGCTAGTGAGATCATATCGAACCTATTTACGTCTTTTATATATGAATTAGATATAAGATCATGTTATATATTCCAAACAAGTGTTGATCTATTCCCTGTATATATATATATATATATATATATATATATATATATATATATATATATATATATATATATATATATATATATATATATATATATATATATATATATATATATATATAGTCATATATAAAAACTATCGCTAAAAGTTTCACATTCCTCTAGTAAAAAGGAAAAAGTCTAAGAAAGTTGGAGTTCATCTAATGGTAATATGACTATATAAAATTATATTTTCAGAATAAATATCTTGGCGTTTAGGCGAAATGAACCAATCATAAGAACAGTAACAGTCCGAACTGGCTGGACAAGAATTATCAGAAATAAAATAAAAAACAAAAAAAACCATCTTTTAAGGGATGAAGTCGTGTATGCCACGACTCCATCAAAAGGTGGGAAATGGTAAATGACATTCAGTCTAAGAAGCACAATATGGTTATTTTTAATTTTTATGACTAAGGGATGATAACTATAACTTAAAGGAACAAAACTCTAGAAGATGCCTCCATCTGAACTGACCCTGTCCTTGTACAAATGTGACCTTTTACATTGTAAAAGGCAAAGATAAAATCTGCCCAATCTTTCAAAGGTCTTCTTCGTAACGACAGCTATTGCATTAAGCGAACCAGCATTCATTCAAAGCCGAGACCCTGGATTTGTCCCAGATGCATCTGGAGTGCCATTTATGGGCTCAAAACCAATGAGAGAAATTACTGGAAGTTTTCAATAGCTTCAAATGGAGACAGAGATTGCAGCAACCAGGCGAGAGAGAGAGAGTCTACCAAAGAGTTTGTATCGAGACTGAGCACCAACAGGAGAAAGTCTCTCTTGGGACTGCTCTCTCTCTCAGAGCCAACATCTCTCTCTCTGTGGGTGAATGGCTCTCTCCTAGTATCTGGAACCCCTCCCAGGTGAGTGAAACATCCTCCCATTGGCATGACTGTTTCTGTCAAATGGAGCCATCTCTTCAGAAGTACTAACTGGTCAAATTTACGGTGTTTAGATACACACACACACACACCCAAACATATATATAGTGCCACTATATATCATAATATTATATATATGGATATATATATATATATATAATCATATAGCATAAAGTCGTATATATATCCACTATAGCAAGCACTATCTCTGCTGTATAGAAAGGCATATATTACTTGATATATATATATGGTATAGTCTCTCTCCCTAAGAGGCTCTGCTCTCTCTGGGCTCTCTCTCTCTCTCTTTTCACTAAACACAATGGTGAATAAATCACCTCCTAGGACGAGTTTAATTAAGCCCATGAAGGCCAGATGAATATTCTGGGTCCGTCCAGTTTCTCTTTTGGTGAATGCGCCACATAATGCAACAATTTCTCTTTGACAAAGGCTGAAGGTTATTCTTTGCCTTGTATGTTTTAGAGACATCTTAACTCAATCCGAATTTGACTCATTAGATTTTTTTTCTTCTCAGAGTTCATCCTTTATCAAGAATAAGAGGTTAATCACAGTCACGGAGCTCAAATAATTTATTAGAATCAACAGCAGGAACTAAAAATGAGATTGAAGGGGCAATTTCAATTTTAAATTCTTTCTTGAATATCTTGGCAAGATAAAATTGAGGCGCTCTTAGATGGTTAATAATTTCTTTATTGGGAAATTTTATTTTATTCTTGAAGAATTTTTGCCTCATACTATTTGGCCTTCAGAAAAACACACACACACACACACACGCACACACACACACACACAGCACACACACACACACATATATATTTATATATATATATATCATTTATATATTTGTTATATATATATATAATATATTCGCTTTATTTCAGCGTCCCCGGCCACATTAGATGAAATACACATTTCATATAGATGCTGTTATGGGAAATATATTGCAAATCCCTAATATTGTGATAAAAGACTGATAATGCTAAGAAACCACCTTGAAAAATCACTGCGATCTTTTCAAACATGTTGCCGAACCGCGCAGCTCACACAAAAAATTACTAAAGCAATCAGTGTCCTTTAATTAGAAAACAGTCCTTTAATTAGAAAACAGTTTAATATAATTTTTCTGGGAACAGGTATTTTTATGATAGAAGAACTGGAGACCTACACAGAACTAAACACCATGAATGTAAATGCACACACTGAAACGAAAGTAAAAGGTACACGCGACTAATATTTAGGTACAAAAATAGACAAAGGTTGTAGGTTACCCAACCAACAGGTAATATGGATGTTTAACTTCAGTAGGTAATTGCTACTTCATTTCAATTTTTGACATAGGTGCCAGAAGAAATGATAAAATATGGTTATATCATCAAAACTGGAGAGTTCATAGCGCCGGTTATACTATCTCTGCCGGCTGCAAAAGCAGCCTATTGTTCAGTTTCTCAGAATAACAGGAAAAAGCCCAAACATGAAACAGATCAAAAGAAAAATAGGCCAAAATTTTACCCCAGCCTTACTTCTTTCATTAATGAGAGAGAGATAATTGTAGACCAAGATTCTTAAACTACTAATACATGCATACGTATACATACACACACACACACAAACACACACATATACATATACAGTATATATTATTTATTTATTTATTTATATTGCTTCAGTGGCTAAAAAGGTATCTTTATCAGCAAAAAGGTCTAGCATTAATTCCTGGAACTCTATAGAATCATTGTTCTTTTAAACCCCATTGTATCACTTTTGATGTCTGGTTGTTAAATGAAAATGGTGAGTCGTAATAAATGTCTAAAAAAAAAAAGGATTTGCTGAAAAATTAGAAGACGAAAATGTTAAAAACCATCCTTTTTATAGGGAAAAGGCATGCGGTGGGGTAATAAATGGAGAACAAGAGGTCCACATAAAATTATCTGTCTCAGAAAATAGCACGGCAATTTACCATTGATATCCAAGTGTAAATATCAATATTACGAAACAAGGCTGATAGTGAAAATGTTTAATCTTAATAAACTTTCCAGGTCTCTTTTCTAGAAGTTGGGAATTGGGCTTTAAAGCCCTAAGAAGAATGAAACTTAAACACTCGCTCTTACCTTTTCATAAAGCTGCAGTTTTACTAAGGCTTTATCGTTTATTTTTAGTCATTGTCTCGGATTTATACTAAAAAAACTGATGATGATCACAGGAAAGTGTCAGCAATATATGAGTGGCTTGGAGAAATGACTCCATCATGAAACAAGCCAAGAACTCTACTGAAGGACTTTTGCGGCTCCCTTTTCCTTCGCAAATAATTCACAGCAGAAAAGAGGTAGAAATTATACCGTTTCTTACACTGACACGTTAATTTAATTACCGTATCTGACAAGAACCTTAATTATATATATATATATATATATATAAAAACTTGGAGATTTAATATATATATATATATACAGTCGAATTCAAAGTCCACTGACACCCACTGCTTCATCTGCAGGAGTGAGTGTGGGCGGACTTTTGAAAGTGACTGTACATTCTACCGGATAAACGAAAAATAACAATAGATGTTGTTTGTCAAAGTAATATGCGTGATATGAAAAATCAATGTACTTTTTTGTACACAAGGGACTGAACGGCCTGTTAACTGAAAGGAAATATTTATATTAAATGTAGCAACGCTAGTGGATGTAGCATTAATCTAACAAGTTGACTGTGCTTATAACGGCAATAACATTGAATAAGTTAGATTAATCTAATATGTGCTATACATGGATATAAATCATTTTTTTATTAGTTTTCATGAGGTTTGATTCAACTTTTATCAAGCAGGCTCATACCTCCAACAGGCGAAGTTTGAATTTACAGTTACACAAAGAGCTAAGCCTGCGGCATAATTTAAGTGGATTGTGCAAGGACATCTCTAATTGGAATTAAATGAAAAGCTCTTAGTCAGAAACATGATTCTGCCTCATCACGAATTATTCAAGGAAACTGGAAGCGCTCTAAGGGCGAAAAAAAGAGACAATGAATTTCATGAAAATGATGCTACTGTTCTGGGACATTTCTGAACCACATCGAACAGACGAACAGCTTTTGCATAGAACTGAAAACCGAAGTATTTTTCCAAGGCCTTTTAAAATAAAAAAAAAGTAAGAATCAAATCAAGCAGACTTTATCGCGAAGACAAAGCCATTCTTCTGGAATTTGCAGCTGACGATCTCTCCAGAATGAACAAAGGTTCTAAGCCTTTTTGTGCTCTTTTTGCTTGGTCTGATGGAGCCTGCTTTCTTTTTAGCTGTGCGTTAATCAGTATAATCATAAATAATTGATAAATTCACATTGAAATCTTTTCTTTTCACCCGAAACACGTTTTATTCTTAACTCTTTATGTAATCGTGAAATTTATCTTCCTCATTTGATATTTAAACTTGTACAGAAAAAATACCTCAAATATAAGATTAAACTTTTTATTTATGTATAACGAACAGTAATTTTATCTAAATTAGTCAAATATTATTAAAGTATTAGGTAACTGGAAAGTGTAAATGATAAAAAGGTCACCAGGTATTTTGTGAAGAAACAAAGAAAATTATTATGAATATTCAAGTTTTCGTTAAAAAAATTTCTTTAATTTAGTTTTACTTATTCTTTAGTCATAGAGCGCAGGTGACCCAAATATCAATTGGAGGTCGAAGCCCTCCTCGATAACTCTATGATACAGATTTAAAACGACGATGTATCGCTGAAATTGGGAGCAGTTAGTACCATATCCGTGTGAATATCGATTTCGTTGAAAAGAGATATACGATTTAACTTTACTTTCCAAAACTAATAATTTTAATGGGAAAATAGAAATGGTAAAGATGATGAGGCCGATGAGATTCTTTCACCTTGTCCGTGCAACCATTTCATTCTTCACTTCGCAGACTCACAGCACCCCGCCACAAGTCATTTGTTTCTAGTCATTGAAATTCTGTCCCGTGATTCTTCGCAATGAATGAGAATTCACTATAAAGTGTCTACTCTTTCATCCCCTTCATGGTATGAATAACACTAACTTGAACACAGACAGAAACCGATTCTTCCTTATATGATAAAGATAACAGAGTACTGGAGGTGATGTAAAGGCGACAGAATCATCATGAAACTTTTGCTCGTTAATTACTCGACAAAACTTGCATGGGGCGCCTTCATCACTTGGCAGGAAAAGTAACTTCGAATTCTTATTATGTGACTCTCTCTCTCAACTTCATCCCGTATCATGCTAACAGTGTCTTATAACATTTAATCACAATGTTGCATAAAAGTTTTCGCTAGAGAGGAAAGAAAAAAGGAGCAAATGATTATGATCGAGAGAGAGAGAGAGAGAGAGAGAGAGAGAGAGAGAGAGAGAGTCCTCCTCAAGAAAAATACCTTCTCTTTGCTTTTAGCAACAAGATGTATCTTCTTAGACAGTTGCCAAAAGGAGAAAAAAAATAAATTGTTCTCTCTCTCTCTCTCTCTCTCTCTCTCTCTCTCTCTCTCTCTCTGGTAACAAATGGATGCAAAAGCAATTTTCTTTTGCTCTCTACTTTTTCCACAAACATTCAATGTTATTTTTCAGCCTACCAAGTGTCTTAGCATTACCTCTGTATTTTATGCTATCCACTGTTTCTTTGTTTGTCTCATATTTTCTTCCTGCTCGTTAAACTATTATCTTTCTTTTGCTACCTATTATTTCATTCCTCGCTCTTTTTCTTCCTCTCCTCATTTTTATCCCCAAAAAGTACGATCCTTCTCCACCAGAGACGATGACTGGAAATAGCCGATAAATATCTTTTCTCAAATTGGATCTCACATTGATATTACCTTTCTCGCTTAAGTGTCATAACTTTTTCCCGTAGCTTTCTCTTATATTTTCGAAGGATCTTTTTCATTATTATGTATCTTAGTTCATTCGTTTTCAGATGTAGCATAAAATACTGTTCATGAATTTTATAACATCGCAATATCTCTTTCAAACCATTTTACTCTCATGCAAGATCTTTGGACAAAGTAATTGATCTGTCAGTTTTGTGTTACCCTTTGCACTGCTACATAAGATGTCGAATTATCTAATCTCATTTCCTTTTATTATCAGTTGTTGATTTTTGCCTGAAAGATTTATCGATTAACTCAATATTACAATTATATGGATTATCATCATCACTGACCTTGTCCTAATGTATTTGTACTTTTATAGTGTATAGTAAATATATATAAAATATGAGGAAGTGAGTCTCAAACAATATGTATGTAAATAAATTGATAATATATATATATATATATATATATATATATATATATATATATATATATATATATATATATATATATATATATATATATATATATATATATATATATATATAATCAATCAGGAAATATTGATTTGGGAAACCGGAAGTTCTTCTTGAGCATAATATGGACATATATTGCAAAACGGGAAAGCGTTATTCATCATAGCCAAGTTTCTTTCTCTTTAAAGCTTTACTCCCCGAAAGAAATCACTTAGAAAACGTGATATTCTGGTTTTTATATAAATAAATCAGTAATACTAAATATATCATTCTTTACTTTAAACGGATTCAAATATACGACCACTCTACAAGTGTGGTCGATCAAGAAAAAATGTTCATACTTTATGATCCTCTTCTGTTCTTCTGTTCTTTTCTGCTGCTTAAAGCACATCTGGATTTTGATCCCCGAGAATTATTTAAAGAAAATAAGTAAAAAATGTGCCGAAGTTTCTTCGGTGCAATCGAGTTTTCTGTACATCATATAATCAAGGCTACCAAAAGTAGATCTAACTTTCGGTGGCCTATATTGTTGTCAGATGCGCGATTATAGCTAACTTTAACCTTAAATACATAAAAAAAAAAACTACTGGGGCTAGAGCACCGCAATTTGGTATGTTTGATTGGAGGGTGGATGATCTACGTACCAATTTGCAGTCCTCTAGCCTCAGTAGTGCGGATAGAAAAAAGTGCGGACGGACAGACAAAGCCGGCACAATAGTTTTCTTCTCAGAAAACTAAAAACTACTTGCTTATTTATCAGGACAACTCAAACTGATTTTAAAGGAACATTGATGTCCAACAGAAGATATTGTTTTCCCGTTTTGAAAAAGTACCGGCTGTCTTATACAGAATCAAATTTTTCTATCTCCCATCGACATTACAACTTTTCTATAATGAGGCTAATGAACTCCTCACGTGTAAAACTTCTTTACTAAATTTATAGAAAAACGGTCTCACCGCCTTGTGTAATTTTCTCCGAGACCTGATATTTATAGACTGTGGCAAATAAGTCATCCGGCCTCACAATACAATGGTTATTAATGAATGTACAATGAGAGCTACTGCTTATAATAATTGACAATAAAATATTTTTTAATAAAATTAATTTATATTCGAACAAAACATTAAATGTTCTTTGTTTTGGTTTTTCTTGTCGATGAAGAAGACGACCATGGGTCATCACTGGATGATGTCATCTATCTGTCTATCTATTTATCTGTCTATCTGTCTATCTATCTATCTATCTATCTATCTATCTATCTATCTGTCTATCTATCTATCTATCTATCTATCTATCCATCTATCTTGTGTTTTCCTCCAACATTTGAATTCCTTCCTACTGTAAAATTTAAGTGCCATTAATTGAACTGAATAACTTTGGTGATACATTTTCAGGAATTCTTTACCACTTGATTAGTTCTCTATTTTTAGACAATTTTTCCTTTGTCAGTCGTGTGATTTTTTTATTTTCCTCTGATTTGTATTTTACTCTCTTTATATTAGTGTAACATTAAAATCATAGTCACATTGCATCGTTTATTATTAAGAATTATGCTTATTACTATATATTTCTTTCGAAATCATTCTGGTTTCTAAGAAAAATCATTTCTTTTAGATAAAATAAGAAAACAAGACAAGATGGATTAGGGAGAATTTACATACGGGAACTCTTCCAAATTATTGAGAAATAGGCACATTACCATGGAAACGTTTTCCATTTCAGAAAAAAATTAAGAAGGAGAAACATTCAGCAACGTAACTGTTTGCTGAGCATCAAAATGAAGAGCTGAAACGCTAAAATGACAGAAATTTCGTTTTATTTCTGTATTTATCCGGACGGAAATCGCAACTGAGGTGTTATCATCCTCTTATTTTAAAGTAAAGGAAGTGGTATAACTGCTTCCACGCCATGTTTTTCAGAACTTGCAGCACTGAAGTCAAGCTTCTCCATCATAGGAGATACAAAAAGAATGAAACTATAAAGTCAAAATTATAAAAATGACTGGGAGAGAGAGAGAGAGAGACCAGAGAGAGAGAGAGAGAGAACAGAATATACAAGATGCTGTGTAAGAGAGAGAGAGAGAGAGAGAGAGAGAGAGAGAGAGAGAGAGAGAGAGAGAGAGAGAGAGAGTCCAATAAGCAATCCACAAGCGTTATCCAAAAAGAAATCCCTCGTATATCTTCAGAGAACCGGGAACCAACAACGATAGAATAAAAAAATTAAGCATCACTGAATTTACAACACTTCCAATCATTATCACAAGAGTTGTTAAAGTAACATTTTAAAGGTTATTTTAATAACTGTTTAAAGGTTACAAAAGGGGGAATTTTCCTGTACAACTCATTACTTTTATTGCCACAATAATCATACCAAGATGCTCAAAGCTAATAGGAACAACAGAAAAAATGAGAATTTTGACATTAACTATTGAATTCCTGTTTATACTTGAATTTTTCAAATACTGTTTATAATTGTATTATGCACTAAAATGAATATTTTCAAATACGTATCTAGATCTTTTTACGGGTTCAGACAGTTTTATGCAAGGGCTTATGCACACGGCAAAATATTCATTTACATACACTTCCGCACAAACACTATATATATATATATATATATTGTGTTGATATTTATATATATATATATATATATATATATATATATATATATATATATATATATATATATATATATATATATATAAGGGTCATCAGGCAATGGGAATGCTTAAAAATATTTGGAAATAATGGCAATTTTCTTTGCATACAAAAATCAAATCTAAAGAGGTAATGGTTAGGAGTATTTGGATTTATGGACATGAGTCATGGTACTGTACAGGACTTCGGATAATAAATTCTTAGTCTTTGAAAATAAGGCACTCAGAAGAATATTAGGAATTAACTGGAGGGATAGGATATGAAATAGTAGAATTAGTGAAGTAACGGGGTTGGAGCCGGTCGATCAGTATTTTAGGTTCTCACGCTGGAAGTTACTAGGCCATGTGTATACAGTAGAAGAAGGGAATAGTACGAGATACACCAGGGTGGGTTGCCCTTGGCAGAAGAGGTAGAGGCAGGCCAAAGTACAACTCCATTTAAAGTGCAACTCTTCGGAGTTGTACTTTAAACGGGGTTTAACGGACTTACAGAAATACAGATACGATCTGTATCTACATGCAGGGTAATAAATGTACTGCAAGACAACTGATATTTTCTTGATTGGAAAATAATCAAATATTGACTGTCACCACTGGCATGTTACGGGTTCCAGGAAACGCAGGAACCCACGTCTGGTTATGAGGTGCATGTCTGGGATCCTCACCTTGCGTCAGTTCCAACAATATGGAATGGAATGGAATATAGAGTTTAGGCCAAAGGCCAAGGACTGGGACCTATGAAGTCATTCAGCATTGGAAAGGAAACTGAGAGTAGATAGGTCTGAAGGGTGAAACAGGAGGAAAACCTCAAAGCAGCTGAAGCACTTTAAAATAATTGTTAGAAGAGGGTGCATAGCAAGATGGAAGAAAGATGATATGAAGGGGGGTATAGTAAAAGGAATGAAAGGGGGCCGAAGGGACGCTACAAAGAACATTTAGTGATGCTTACAGTGCACCCCATGAGGTGCACCGACGGCACTAACCACCTACGGGGTCCAACAAACTCTTGTCTTTTTTTTTATTTCGGACTTAGAATTTAAGAGGATTTTTACGTACACAAAAATCCATACAGGTCTATATTAAGAATGCTATTATTATATAATTTGGCATTAGACCCTATTTTAAACAGGTTCTATTGAATATTATTATTATTATTATTATTTTGTAGAATTATTATTATTATTATTACAAAACCTATGAGCGTGTCAGCCAATATTTGTCATTTCTTGGGGGAAAAGCTGTACCTATTCTGCTTAAATCAAATAAAACAATTGTTGCCGCGACGCGTTTCGACAGACCTTCAACAAACTGCCAAGCATTTTCAAGATATAAAGGTCCTCTGGAAAACACGAGTAAATGGGGATCACATGGAAACATCAACTTCGCTTTTCGGCGAAGTCGATCCTGACAGATGTTTAGTCAACATTCCCATGGGCCTGTGCCCAGAAAATCGGTCGCCTCTTTGATGATAATGAGAATACATGCTGGTTACCGATCGTCACAAAGGGCGCGTATCAGAAAATACATACTAATGAATCATTGACATCACGCTTTCCAGGTTTTGGGAACGCTGGAAACACATCCCAAATATGCGAAGTCTGTCGGTAGCTTCGCCGCAGAAATTTGGGCTTGAAGTGTACTGCAACCAATCAGAATTCGTCCAGACCTTAGTTAAATCCAGACAGGAGGCTGATTAAGTTCTCTAAGGCTGGCCCGAAGAAGATTTAAACGCGTGGCTAAACAATTGGTTAGAACCAACCTGGAATATATAAAGAAGCAGAATCCAGATTTTGACTTGTGGAAATGACAAATATACCTGTTATTACGCAACTGAAGAGAAGTCCAGAATTTCTATCACAAAATAAATTCCTCTAGAACCCATTTTATTCATTATTATTATTATTAGACTTGAACGTGGGCCAGCAAGTTGCTGCCGAGGACTTTGGTAATCAACAAAAGACCGACCGACAGGAACTGATTATTTTTCGATAACACTGGCAACTAATATCAAAAACATTCAATGTTGCCAGGAAACATCCAACTATTTGATTATGATGTTCGAAATGATATGTACCAGAAAATCACCTGGGCACTGGCTGAAGTTGATTTATGACTGGTCGTCAGGAAACTTAGCGTAAGAAAATACTCAAAAGTTTTTCAACTTTCTATGTTTTTTTTGGCAACACACATCAAATGGTTAAACAACCTAAAGATTATACTGATTAACATCTCTAACGAGGAAAAGCTGTTTTAGATGTAGATTAAGGAAGAACCAATGCGATTACAGCAAAGATCTACTCAGCTTTATTGTGGAATCCGGTCATTCGCTTCACGAGAAATTATATTTCTATCTTACATTTTGAAAAACTAAACAAACATTGGCGGTTAATTTGACTTTACTTTGGCTTAATCAATTCCCCGACTCAGCATTTTACTGACCTGGCCAACGAGGAACTGATTATACTGTAACAATGGCTGATTGTCCTATGTAATAATTTGGCCGTTCCATTTTGATTGTGTTATTCCATGTAACTACTCCACTGCAACCCACTGTAAGGATGGTTCAACCGAAGGAACACAACAAACTGCAAAGGTTTAAACAGTTCTATTTTATGGATGTGGAGTCTGAAAATATGGAGAAGCCTTGAGACCAGCGGGATACATCACAGCCAAATTGACAGTCTCACCAAGAGGGTCATATAAACTCTTTAACATTACTGGGATAAAAATCTTTCTTCAAAAATATTCAAACAGATGTTTCTTTCCTTTGAACAAAATGGTGATCAAAAACACTAATTTTATTCAAAGTCAAGAAAAAGTTGATTTTCAAACATTTCTGCAAAAAACTATTATGAAAGGTTCTGCATCTGAAAAGTTTTTCTCTGTACTCGTTCATTCACCCTCCAGATCTTAAAGGCTACGAGGTTTGAGCGCTGGTGGTATAACAATCATCACCTTAGCCAAATATGCATCTAATGTTATGCCAAATTGCAGCAACCTCTTAGCCTCAGCAATTTTTATCTTAATCACGTTACCACCAAGCCATCAATACACATAGCATCTGGCAGCGATTAAAATTATCACCAGTCCACCACCAAAGGTAAACACACACTAGAGTTAACGGGCCGCAGCTCATTATACCGAGACCACCGAAAGTAGATCTGTTTCAAAATACCTTGATTATACGATGTACAGGAAACTCGATTTCGCCGAACGTAACTTTTCTTGACTCAGTTTTTATTTTGTTTTTAGTCTCATTTTGCTCTAAATAAACGTACTATTTTGAGAACCAATGAATAGTACATAGTAAAATTTGTTCAGATGTAAATACAATGCGCAAAAATGAGTAAATGGGTTCAGTTTAACAGATACAAGCGGAGAGATTTTTTGATTTTTTAAAAATGTAGTCTTAGGTCAATGAAGGAGAATATTGTGAGAATAGGATGAATGTGGGATACTTGAAAAGATACTTACACAATCAAAACTTGGTTTAGCCAGACCACTGAGGAGCTGATTAACAGCTCTCCTGATCGAACACTGGCCCTAATATCAAATTTATTTACGTTTCAGTCTAACTGGATTACCTAGCAAATTGGGACCTACAACTGGCAGGTCGGAGGACCCACTAACGCTGGGCCAACAGCCTGCTTAGCCTAATGTCCTGCTCTACCCTAACCCAATGAAAAACTGGTTGGATATAGAAGGAAGATAAAGGTGACTGCCGGGCCCAACATCCACGTGGAAAGACTTGGTGAAAAATTTATATTATTTAATAGCACATTTTGTAATAAACAAAATTTATATTAACAAATGGAAATCATTCCACTCTGCATTTTACTGGATAAGCCGAAATGTTGCTAAGGTCTTGTCCTTACTAGAAATTTGGTTATTCGAGATGCTATTAGTGCGGTGTTACAGCGTCGGTGGAGCAAGGTAAAGCATTTTATTGAGAAGACAAAGGAAATGAAGCAGAAGGGGTGGTTGGACAAAGCAGTTTTGGTTAAAAGAAAAATGTAGCATTTACCACATTTTCTAAAGAAAAACCAGATGTTTCTAAGAACTTTGAAGATGAAAGGAAAACCCAATATGACAAACACAGAACCCGTCGACAATGCCTATGATGATATTTTCTGATACAGATGTTACCATAGATCGCTATGGCTGATTTTATGATAGTGAAACCCGTTAGATAAGCTTCAAAGTGCAAATTTTCGTAGAAGGAAGACAAATATATGTTTGAGTTTGTAGGAGGGAGAATGGCTAGACTGGCATTTTCCAAGATGGCTCTGAGATACAGGTGATGTTTCCATGGCTGAGCGCCTTTGATTCTTTTATAAATGGAACATAATTTGGATACTCTAGCCAGAGGTTTTAGCAAATGTAGCTGAAAACTTGTGCGATACAACGAATGGTTGGCCAATGGACTGGTGAACACGGGTTGGTGTTTGCCAGTTGATACGATGTTGATTGCCTGTCATAATGCTGAGAAAATACAGACATATGAATAATTTGGTATATATATATATATATATTCTATATATATATATATATAACATATATATATATATATATATATATATATAACTACATGTGTGTGTAAATGGGTGTGTGTTATGCGGTGCACTTTTTATTTGTTGTGCGTTGCACCACAAATGAATGACTCCGTTTCTGTCTAATTGAAGAAAGATAACTTGATAGTAAATGGAAAGGGGACTTGGTAAGTTAATGGCAAGGTTGACCATGGTATTTGGTTTTCAAATGGAGACTCAGGAGTTAAGTATTTCACTAGTGTAACACGGTTTTCATATTTATTCTTCAGAAACACTAAACTATTTCAGTGGCCAGCCACACTGGAGAAATTTCTTGATATCAGAGAAGGAAAGTGAATACAGACCCTACAAATGGGTTTCAAGTTAACTCTGCTAAAATGAAAGAATGAACTCTGGACCTATGTTGAATGAAACTCCATTTGTAAGAGGACATCTACTTTTACTCTTAATGGTTCAATTTTAACTCCACTTTTGGCAAAAGGAAGGACAAATCAGGTTTGTTTGCTGACCTTTTTCGGCTTCATAACCTTTCTTCCTGAGAGACTTCCTTTTCCCACATCTTGGAGGTTTGTTATGGACTATACTTCAATTTACTTGGTCTTAGTAGCTCATCACTTTAAACTATCAGTTGTCTCTCTCTCTCTCTCTCTCTCTCTCTCTCTCTCTCTCTCTCTCTCTCTCTCTCTCTCTCTTTGGGGATAATACTGAGAAAATCAGAGACATATGATACTTATTCACTGCATAACATATATATATATATATATATATATATATATATATATATATATATATATATATATATATATATATATATATATATATACATGTGTGTGTGTGTGTGTGCAATGCAGGTAATCCACTTCAAATATATATCATTCAATTGTATTCCACATGGGAAAATGAAAAGTAAATAGTTAGAATATTCCCAACAGTTTCATCCTCCAATGGAACCTCTCCTTGGAGCGTTTATTAAGAAAATAAATAAAACACATGGAATACCGTTACCAAAAACTAGTACTTTAAACAAAACACAAACCAGTAAAAGAGTACAATAAAATAAATATAGCAGTTGAACAACTGAAAAAATACTAAAATATATCATCAACAGGCACTTGAATCATCATAGCACTAAGTACATAACATACGTACATATATATGATAGTTAATGGATAACATTATCCAGTCTGTACTGACGTCTCATAACATGTGAAATAAAAAGGTCTAATTTATATAAAACCAGGCGATAATTTTCTTTCTTTTGCTGTGAACAATGCAGCTGTCTCTATCAAAATTCTTTCAAATTGTGCTCTAAATAAAATCTCTGACCTGGCCAGGTGTGTGTATACACATAGACACATACAGTTAACACACAGCTACACATTAATATTGATATATATATATATATAGGAGTATATATATATATATATATATATATATATATATATATATATATATATATATATATATATATATATATGTGTGTGTGTGTGTGTGTGTGTGTGTGTGTGTGTGTGTGTGTGTGTACACACCTGGTTCAGGTAAGATTTTATTACATATGAGTTTTATTAAAAGAAATTTTATATATAATCGCACACACACGCACACACACACACACACACACACACACACACACACACACACATATATATATATATATATATATATATATATATATATATATATATATATATATATATATATATATATATATATATATATATATATATATATATTGTTATATGTAAGTTTTATTTATCTTGTATTG
>NC_089784.1:43950534-44010534 GCF_040412425.1 Macrobrachium rosenbergii
TGGCCGGTTGTACATAAAAAGGGCATTTAGTTAATCAATATAAAAGAAGAAAATGAAACTAGTCCTATTTCTGTTTTAAATCCAGCTACTGGTAGAGGATTTGAAACGAAACATTGGTACTGAAAACTACTAACAATTTGTTTTTATCCAACGCCGCATGGGACATCCAATTGTATACACTCATCATACTAAAATCTGAGAGTATAAAGGAAAAGTTACGTTAATCCTCTGTCCCAGCTTAAACAACAATATTATTGGATTAACGAAGTGGCTATAAAACCCGAGAAATTGTACGCTTAGACGCTGGGTTTTAAACAAGAATCAAACAATAAAATAATAATAAATTGTTATCCCCTGGGATTATCAAAATGAAATGATGGATAAATCTAAAAGGTTTATTTACCATTGTTGTACACCTGTATGTGAAAATTGAAAAAATTAAAATTTTATTATTACTCACATCTATTCATTCATTTTTTATTTATTAAATAATTAATAAATTGATTATTGCCAAAAACTATCTTTTAACAATATTATATTGTTTGTCGTAAAAGCTGTCATTTTTCATTTGCTTAAATAATGTTGTTACTTTTCTTAGTCTCATTATTATTATTTAATAATAATAAAATATCATTATATTAAAAATGGTCAGCACAGAATACTTATTATTTTGTTGAGCCATTTCTAATAATATTTTTACCTGAGGGGATTTAAAATTATTATATGTGTCACAAAATGGAATAATGTCAGCCTAAATGTTGTTTCATCCCTATTGCAATTGTAAACCCCAAAACGGTTCTCCGGCTTCTTGACATTCAAACAATCCTATTAGTTCTATATGGCGTATCATCCACTTGATAATATAAAATTGCCCGTAAATCAGTTTTTATATTTAATTTTTTATCAATAATAAATTTATCATTTTCCCAAGGTAAAATATAAACTTGGCATTGGTTAAAATCAAGATTGGGTACATTTATTTTTTTTTCAATCCCTCTTATAAGTGAATTAAACATTTTTTTATTTTGACAATTTTTTATTTTATATATATATATATATATATATATACATTTTATTATAATTTATATATTTTTAGAAATATATATATATATATATATATATATATATATATATATATATATAAAAATAAAAATTTATACATTTTTATCAATATTTTATATTTTATTAAAATTTTAATAAAATGTAAAATCATCATCATCATTCTTTTTATTATTTAATAATATTTTTTCATCAAAAGGTGAAATTTTTTATTATTATAAAACATTTATTATTGCTAATTTGTTTTATTATTATTATTATTATTATTATTATTAATTATTATTAGCTACGGCTATTATTATTAAACGGAATGGCCATCTGGATGCCGTTGAGTTTGTTCTGCAGTCTCTCAATATCTCGAAATGAGTTTCTTTGTAGCAGCAGTTAAATTGTATAACTGAGAAATGGGAAACTGCAGCGCAAAAATTAACGGCATCCAGACGGCTAATTCTGTTCAATAATAATAATATCTACCGATTATTATTATTATTATTATTATTATTATTATTATTATTATTATTATTATTATTAAGCCCTTTGTTGGCCGAGTCGGTTGAGCTTCAGACTGTCCAGTCGATGGGCCGGAGTTCAATTCCCGCGGCCGGCTGATGAAGAGTTAGAGGAATTTATTTCTGGTGATAGAAATTCATTCCTCGCTATAATGTCGGATTCCACAATAAGCTGTAGGTCCTGTTGCTAAGTAACGGGTGGTTCTTAGCCGTAAAATAAGTCCTAATCCTTCGGGCCAGCCCTAGAGAGCTGTTAATCAGCTCAGTGGTCTGGTAAAACTGAGGTATACTTTTATTATTATTATTATTATTATTATTATTATTATTATTATTATTATTATTATTATTATTATTATTATCTTTTTGTAGTTAATCTTAAACATCATTAACCCGTTCGTTGACATCATAGTCCTGAATATAGTCCTTACATGTACTCTAGCGAAGGAGACATTCCTTATCGGAAGTGAAAACTTGAGAATCTAAACTTTGAGAAACTAAGACTCAAGAAGATGAATGCTTGTCAGTTTGAAAAACTGCAATGGCTTCTTTGATAGGTTTGCCATTCATTATACGACATTATTTTCTTTGTCCGCTCAAAGCAAAGAGATAAAAAAGACACCAAAACTGAAAGGAATTTAGTGTTTTTCAGATTCAGAAGTCCGAAGGAACAGGGAAAATAATAAAAGTTCATTTTTTCGTCAGAACTTTTCTTCAAGGGACGCAATATCAAGGTTTCATTTTTTCTCTCAAGATCTATATCATCAAAGGGTACGTAAAGGGGGAAAATCTCATTTTCTCAGGGTCAGTTCTTCTGATGGAGCAAAATGATCTTTTATTGTCCTCAGGACCATTTCTTAAAGGAACAAAGGATTTAATAGCGTAACTGTTCCTGGACCCAAATCTTCCAAGATATAAGAGAAATCATGGGATTATTTTTGAAGATGGTCTCTCTAGGAACAATAAAATATCCTTAGAACCAGTTCTCTGGAGGAACCAAAAACTCCAGTGACTAACAGCCCTCAGAACAGGTTTCTTGAGGAACCAAAAAAAAAAAAAAAAAAACAAAAAAATGCGCCAGTTTCTTCTAGCGCAATGGGAGTTTTCTGTACGGCGTATAATCAAGACTACTGAAAATAGTTCTCATCTTTCGGTGGTCTCGGTATCATCACTGTAGGAGCTGCGGCCCTGAAACTTTAACCACGCCCCAGTGGTGGCTCGTCCCATATCGTTGCCGCACGATTATGGCTAACTTTAACCTTACATGAAATATTAACTGCTCAAGTCTTACTTAAATAGTGCAATTTATATATTGCTCACCAATGGAAATCAACATACCAATTATTACTGCCAACCTCAGTAGTTTAAGGTCCTGTAACATTGAAAAATTTCCAGGATATAAAAGCTTTCGGACACAAGGTTTTCTTTTACAGAATCATAAACCATAAAGAATCTGAAGCCATTGTAGAGGATACAATTTCCTGAGCCATCCTCCTCTGGTGTAAATAGATGTTAATTGACCTAAACACTGAAAAAATAATTGGATCATTAAAATAAGTAAAAGACAAGAATCACAAAATTTCCAAAATCCAATATCACATGGAATAAAAATAAAGCTCAGGAGTTAAATAATATCTTCTTTAACCTGGCATCATTTCACAGGATAAGAAATGGTCATTTTGCTGCTGCTGAGTGCTTCCTGACCCATGATAATGAGTTAGACAGTATTAAAAAGAACATTCCTTATTACATTTTTTATTTTAATTCTTATTGTTTTAATTTAGTTTTATTATAAGTCTTACCAAGTTGTTTTCACTGGCACCTGCCAGCTCTTTCTCCTTTGTTCTAGCTCCTCTTGTCGTTTTGTCTTACTTTAAGTATGTATATCAGGATCTTTCAAACCCACGGCCTTCCTGAGCATTTATATATATCGCTTATATTCTGCAAATTTCTGCCATCTGCCAGGATCTCTTCCCAGTTATTGTGCCACAGTAAGTTGCAATGGTACTTAGGTTCCATTCTTTTTCATTAATGGCAATTAATCATGGGTCTTGTCTATTTCATGGATAGGAAACCACTCATCCTGATGTGAGACAGATCATTTCTGTTTTCCCCACTTACTGTGTTGATTATTTCTAAACCTAATATTAACTAATTTATCCTCCCTTTGTAATTTAACTATCGCTATTAATACAGTATAACAATATCAATTAAGTTCTAGAGAAGATTAACTGCCTTTGACACTGAGACTTAAAATGAGATAATTTTCCTATTTAATAGTAGAGACTATATTCAGTGAATATGAAGAAAATTAATTGTTATAAACATTACAAAATTCTTCTGTTCAAGATCATGATGAGGACACATCTTTCTTTGAACAGACAGACGATAAATCTAATGTGCAAGGATGACTTTTGGCTCTGAGGCCCATTTACATCATTTTGCCACTGTTTCTTCAAAAGATTCAGGTTTACTTCATCTTTAATGCCCATGCCGAGGAAGTGGCCCGCTTGGGTAGCTGTCCGCTTGATCTGAATATACCATACAACATGATACCTATAATTTGACGTAAAACTGAAACAGTTGATTTTGAGGCTAATTTCAAGTCGTCAGCAGCGTTGAAGCTTTTATAAAGAAACTAGGGACATCAATGGAATTTCTTTTTGGGCAAAATAATTTTTTTTGTTTTGGACTCAAAAGGAAGCTGGGTATGATAAAAATTGTGTTCTTAGGAACTTGAAAATTTTGTTGAGCAAGTCCAGATGATTGTTGGAGATGTAAGCCAAGTTTGTTGAATGTTAACAATATTCTTTTGTTCATCTTATGAGAACAGACAGGTGTTACTAATCATAGAGAACAAACAGATATTTATCCTATAATTAACATATCAGGACAAGCCTCACCCAGTGATTTATATAGGTTTATTCATGTGTACACACTGTATATAAGTCATACTGCTGGTATTGTCCTTACATACTCACACATTGCATGTTTTTTTAATAACATGCCCATATACTTAAGTGTTTTAAATAAATTATCTTCTAAACTGAATAATGTTTAAAATATATTAACACATTTTTTTTCAGACAATGTCGGATGTTTTTTATTTCATTTACAGAAATTCTTTCTCATCACTGTAACTCACTAATCTTCTTTCCAAAAAGAAAAGCATCTTTGAAGTTCAAAGACTTGTGAATACAGTAAATGAGAGAAAAACCTGCTTTTATGTTCTGCGATATGGCACCAATGAATAAGGATACTGTTTACCTTGAACAATGCATCGCCAAAAATACTTGCATATTTTCTGAGTTAATGGAACAACATTTGTTTACACATGTTATGCGGCAGAAATATGCAGTTCATAAAGAATGGAAAATTTTCTCGTTTCTCTGGATTCGGAATTACCTAGTGATTCATTTCATGGTGTCACATTACCGAGAAAGTTTTTCGCTCGGGAAAGTGAGCTTTCTTAGAAACTCATACAATGATGCACAAAGGAGCAAAACGAGGAATTTGTTCCCACGTCTGTTCAGAAATTAATAACATCATAAATCTCCTTTCTGAATATACATATGAAGGTCCTTTTCAAAAAAAAAATCTTCTATGCAAAATCTTGAATAATAAAAGATTCAAAATTTAAATATAAATGCAAGAGTAGAGTGATAGAGGAATATAGTAAATCTCTTCAATTATCATGGAATGGAAAAGTCATATACTCTGTATCAATGGTAAAGATAGGTAAACAGGGAAGTCACTTTAAAATATATAGAAACATTAATGAATTTAGCAATATTTCACACGGGATAACAATTCTTCATATTTAACCAAAGTAAACTCCTTATATATGATGCATTATAAGTAATTACAAAACAAATAATCTTGTCATTGCATGTGACAAGTTAGTTTTTGTCAATGATTTTGATTACAGGCTCGTGAACTATAATGTTTTATAATTTTACATAAATCGCAATATAAAAATATAGCGTATGAATTTATATAACATAATATTATAATAAAAATAAATATATATATGAAAAATATATATAAATCAAAAAAATTCATATAATATAAAATGCCTGATTATCAACGCGACTTATACCATATAGACATGTGTTATAATATATATTAATATATATATATACTGTATTTAGTAATTTACCAGTTTTATTTTCAAAGAAAATGAAGTCTTGGGAAGTTTTTCCTTCTCTGCTTTGAATTTTTCTTCATGAAAAGAATGTGTGCTGTTATTGAAAATCTTTATTCTTTCCTGTGATTAATAATTTTGTCTGGGAATTCATTAAAAGACCTCTGCTTCAAAAATGTGAGTGTCCACAGACTCCTTTGCAAAAACAGAAATTCATGATACCGAAAGGTTAAATTTGAAGAAATTCACTCATGGAAATGAATAACATTGGATGAATGATACCAATTTCCCAGAGACGATATTGGGACCCCTTTACAAATTTATAGATAGTACCTCCAAGACGAAAAGAATGCCACGCCACTGACTGTATCAAGTCATATTAAAAATGCAAAATCAAGACAGGAACTGTTTTGCCATCGTGAAAACCTGTACTAATTTTAACCTTCCTAACTAACATCTCTTCTCTTTCTCTCTCTCTCTCTATCGTCAACAATTCTCCTCGATATTTCAGTCAGATCAGAATTTATCAGAATGATTTCTTAAGCAATCAAAAAAAAAGATCTGATACTAACTATAGGTTTACGGGGACGAAGTTGGTTAGGGCATGCGCACAACTTCTTTAACCACGAACTTTGATCAGTCGGTAATTATCACTTGGTATGGAAAGACTTCTTAGATCATTATCACATAAACTAAGATGGTAGAAAAGCATTGGCAAACAGTTTCAGAATATCCATAAACTAGCAGACGATACAGTTCTGTTGGTTTGTAAATATTGAATTATTATCACGACGGTAATTTTAAACACTGGATTAAGAGCTGCAACTGTTTCGGTTTCCTTGAGTGTTAATGAACGTGTTTCAGTTTTTGTATTTGATGTATTGAGGGGAACGTGTAGGCCGAAGTCTAGATGGTCTAATATAGAAATTGTCGATATATGGTGATTTTTTATTGATTAAGTATCTTAGATATGATGATGGTAAGATTATCAAACATCTAAGAATTTGCATTTTGAGTTGACAAGGTATAATTAAGATACGTTTGACTTAAGATGAACAAGAAAAATAATTTCATTCATAAAAGTAACCCAAAGGTTTTTAATGCGGGGGTAGTTTTTTTCAACAGAAGCATTTAGTCACTACTAATTACGCCTGCACAGTTGGTGATGTATTTAATCCAAGGAAAATTAATTAGTCTTTATCTTTAAAGTTGTGCCCATTTTTTTAATAATAATAATTAAATACTTAGATATGATGATGGTAATACCACAGGGTACTTAAGAATTTGTATTTTATTGGCAGGGTATGATTAAGATACGTTTGGCTTAAAATGAACACTGAAGAAAAAATGTGGTAATTTCGGCGCAAGTAATCTTTTGATGCGGGGGTAATGTCTGTCACAGAAGCGTTTGTCTGTTACTAAAAATGGAAATTATAAGGTCTGACGGTAATGGTGTGGCGGCAGGAGTTATATTTTTAATAAAAATTGACTTTATGACAGATTGCAAAGATTAATTTAATACAGTCAAACACATCTGTTTAATTTTTTTATGTACTAAACTGATTATACAGTTTAAAATTGGAGAAGTTTAATGAAATAATACGTCTGACATACACCTGGGGACCAAAAAAAAGGTGTAGAAAATAATAATAATAAGGAAATGAGAATAATAATAATAGCTGCAGGAAATGTGATGTAAAAACGAAAATTTCATTTCTTTGGCTGTGTCTCAGATGTCTTCTGTTAGGGGCAAAATTTTGATTTGGAGTTATAAACCCTTCTGGAGTGACATTTTGACATGTGCAAAATTTTCTCTGGGTCTGTCAATGGTTTGGATGAGCTATGATGGACAAAGTCGGGTATCAAACATTCGAACACATATATGATATATATCATATATATATATATAGTTATATAGGATATATATATATATATATATATGTTATATGAATATATATATATATTTGATTTTAAACAGAAGGAAAAACATGATGATTGTATGAATAGTTCTTGTGAAGGAATAGTGAAATAATTGAGATGCTAAATATTTTCTGTCTTACTTTCAAGGTCCGTGGTAACAACGAATAAAGATATTCAGACGAGGGCATTCCATGGTGGGATGATTCCGAGGAAAACTTGTGGTTCTGCAATATGCTTAAACGATCATGGTTCAGCGACTTACGCTTGTATTCATTTGCTATCCTGTATAGGATATCATAATTCTCTGCATACTTGGCTCCCAAGTGTTGAATCATGCTTGTCGCTGGAGACCTTGCAGTTTCCTGATGGGAAATCAGAACCATATATCGGCGTAACAGAGGTTGTTTCTTATATGTTTCGTTGATAGTTGCATCCGTTGAAAGTGCAGTTCAGTTTGACATTCAGGGCATTTAACACATGTTAAACAGGTATGTAGCGAGAATGTCCCCTTGCTGGAGCCGGTCTAAGGAGCCAAAGGTATACGACAATACGTTGCCCCATTTGACACAGATTCCTGTGTGGAGAACCAACAGCATAAAATGCCAATTAGATATAGAGGTGTGCCTCGTTTGTGCAGCTTCAGGAAGATCTTCAGGTAGTTTACTCTTTCAGGATGTAGATGCAGGTGTCAGTCGAGTGGTTTGCTTTAAAGCCCGAACTGGTTGTCAGTAGTGTGTAGAAAGGGGAGAAGTCTCACCAGAAGAACAGACTCAAGTATCTTTGACGCAATTGTAGTAATTGCAATCGTGCGATAAT
The DNA here is from genome assembly GCF_040412425.1 of Macrobrachium rosenbergii. Classification (NCBI taxonomy): domain Eukaryota; kingdom Metazoa; phylum Arthropoda; class Malacostraca; order Decapoda; family Palaemonidae; genus Macrobrachium; species Macrobrachium rosenbergii. Next base: position 43,958,980 of record NC_089784.1, read on the forward strand.
TGCCAAGGTCAGCTGCATACTTTAGCTTGTTTTTTATTAATGGTATTAAGTGAACTAAGAGCAAGGAGTTTGGGAGAAACTGGTGAATTATGCATGCATTGAATAAAGCAGCTAGCAAAATGTAATTTAAACGATAACAGAATTTGAAAGCTTCTGCAGGAGACCATCACAGCCAGGCGATTTTTTTATTAGGTAGGTTGTTTATGGCATCACTGATGTTACCTGGCATAATACGATCAGCAAAATGAAACTGAATATTATCACCAAGGAGGTTATTTACATTCCTTTGGGAGTCTTCATTGGTTATGCAGTAGCCTTGTCACCGATGGCTTCTTTTACTCTCTGTGATAGCTTTTTAGTTTTGGGATTTAGATATTGAATGTCTTTCCAAAGATTCTAATTTTCTAGACATTGCATCAGCTCTTAGTAGCTTTTTATTCAGATAGCAGTGCTTAAGGGCAAGTCTGAACTCTGCTCTTGCCTGCCTCATTAGCAGCACCAAGTGTCCTTCCCTCGGGCTACCATTTTACCTCCACAGTAAAAACATTTCTTGTGAATATGTATATAGATCGTTAATCAAGTCATTCCATCCAGGTATATTACGAGAGTTGCCTTGACGAGATCTAAAGGTATCCCTGCCAGTACCAAGCATAGCGGAAATTATATATGAATAGAATTCTTTTAGATCTCTCCTGTGATGGTGGTTTCTACATTTTGGGTTACTGCACAGTAAGGCGTCTGCCGGTTGAACTATTGACTGCAGCCTGGTTTCAGTGGTTTCCCTAAAGGATCTGGTTTTCTGTTGGTTTTTAAAATCCCAGTTAACAGCAGGTGGGCGATCAGTTAGGGGGTTCACGGTAGGGAGGGATGGGGTACTGAATGACACCTGTAAGGGGATGTGATCATAGCCTATTGCAAGATGTAGCGAATGTTGCAGGTCACAATAGAATCATGAAGTTGTGGGACATAAAGCAGTGGTCCAGCCAGGAGGTTGTAATTGTGTCCGTTCTATTTCGTACTTAGGTATAGGAGGAGGGAGGGAGGAGCATTACACCGCTAATTTGGAGAGTGTGATTTTGACAGAAGCGAGTAAGTTCGTTATGAAATTGTTTTGTAGGGTGAGAATTAAGGTCCCCAATCATACAAATAAGATGAGCAGTAGAATCGTGAATAATGCTGTGTAACTCACTTAGGATCATACAGTATTGATAAAAATTATTGTTCTTTTCCCAGGGCATAAAACCATTAATAATTAGGATCTTAGAGTCCTCTACTGTCACTTGAAGCCCAAGCAATCTATTACTCCTATAGGTCAGCACATTCACCATATTGTCTAACGATTTGTGCCACAGGAAAGAAAGGCCCCTTTTAGGTGCCCTGCTACGATGTGATCTGTAACTTGCATCGATGAGGTCGAGAAAGCTCTGAAGTCTTCATGCACTGAATTGCAAATGACAAGGTCATGACGGCAGAGGGGCGTTTCTTGCAACACAATGATGCCTTTGAAGTTTTTGCAGAACATGTTTGGGGAGGAATGTTCTGCTTGAGGCCAAAAATATTCAAAGAGATTATATCTAGTGTATCCATGGCATCTCACATAGATGGGAAATGAATGAGTTGATCATTTGGGTGGATGGGGGATTGGCCAGCGCGGGTGGGCATTCATTCGCTTTGGGAGGTTGGCTGGCACTTGTGGTAGAAGGCGAGTCTGCTCTTGAACCCCTACTTGGGATGTCAGTAAGTTCCCCTGGGGGAGGTTCGTCCCGGATTAGGTTGTATCTTGAGACTTTTATGTTAGGACCGAAATTCTCTCCTTTAAGAACATCGAGGTGGTGAAATAGGCAGGTAATCCTGTAGGCCAATTCATGTTTAATTTTGCATGGGAGTTTGTGGGAGAAAAGAGGGTCGGAGCCCGTGAGAAACTTGACTCTCTCTACTATGGCATCTAGCTTCACTGATGAGGGTAAATTGTGAATCACAACGTGACATCTCTTCTCAGGTTTCGGGTGAGGTGATTCACGAATATTCATAAATGTTGGGCTTCGGTCAAGTGGACAATCGAGATGTTCTTTTCTTTTTTCTACTTGTTTGTGTCTGCGAGCCACCAATCCCCTCATGATCAATCACATCCTCATCCACGATTGGAGGTTATGGGGGAGAGATAGGGTCGGAAGACTCACGAGGGCTGGTGATCGCCACTGAAGATCTATCTTCCACCGGAGGCACTGGGGAGGGAGAGGAGGTTGGGGGTCCATCAGTCCCCTCTGATAGGTGTATAGGTGATGTGGGCACTTCACCCGAAGGAGAGAGGGCAGTTCCCTCATGGGAGGGTATGGTCATCTCAACTTCGCATCACACCCTCACTTCTCTCGTGTTGTTGGGAGGCGAGGAAACGATAGATGCCTCACTCAAAGGAGTCTGGTGGCATGCTGTGCGATTGTCTAATGATTCCTGCACTCCTTTGATCGCATCCCAGATCCGTGAAAGATTGTTATCTGTTTCCACAGTTTTAAGACTGTCGAATGATTTCTGTAATCCTTTGATCATGTCCCAGATCTGTAAAAATTTGTCTTGTGCCTCCTCAGTTTTTTTTCTGGGGTTTTGTCAATTTTTTCTGAGAGGGATTTTGCTGTCAGAAAGGCATTTTTTGCAGGTAGGAGGATAAGGGTCATCGGCGTAGATTTCCACCGAGCATAGATTCAATTCCCCGACCGGCCAATGTAGAATTAGAGGAATTTATTTCTAGTGATAGAAATTCATTTCTCGATCATAATGTGGTTTGGATTCCACAATAAGCTGTAGGTCCCGTTGCTAGGTAACCAATTGGTTCTTAGCCACGTAAAATAAATCTAATCCTTCGGGCCAGCCCTAGGAGAGTTGTTAATCAGCTCAGTGGTCTGGTTAAACTAAGGTATATTTAACTTTTTTCCACCGAACAGGTCCTTAGCCACTTAGTGATATATGATATTTTCTTGAGAGAGGATAAGCTTTTCGTGGCTCGCTCCTGGAGAATGGTTTCTGGTATCAGGTCTTTGTATTTTGTATATGCAGCGTTAATTTCCTATGCAGCGTTAATTTCCTCATCGGGGAAGGTTGCACTGACAGATTGTATAGCAGACTCAACATCGGAACGGTTCAATTGGTATTGTATAGAGTAAAGACAGTTGTTCGCGAGTACGGAACTTATGTGTGAAGCATGAGTATCGTTAGGTGCCAGGGTCTCTGGCACGACGGTTGGAGGTTGGTCAGATAACATTTTTTTGTGGTAAAGGGAGGGCCAAGCACTAATACATACACAGCACTCTATTACCCATTTTCCAAGGCCAATAGGATTCGAGCTGAAGCTTAAAAATTTCGAAGGCACTGATTGGGACAGAATGTAGATTAATATATCTGCAATTACACAACACTAGCCAGCTTGCGCGCCGGGTATTACGTAGAGGAACTATTAACACAATGCCCTCTATGAGAGGAATAATCACCAAGAGCGAAACCCCCCCCCCTTTTTTTTTTTGTAAAAAAAGCAAGAGAGACCTACAACACGTCCGCCCCGACACAATCAACATTCCTTCTGATAAAAGAGACCGGGAGTGACGAGAGAAGGTAGAAAGAATGTTTTGGTTATCCGGCTGAAAAACTTGACTAAAAATTAGAATCACCTTAACCAATATTTTACGGCTCCTCTGAATAAATACACTGTATATATCTTTCATCTTCCAGATACAAAAAACAGTTTTAGAAACAATTGTAAATTCCTCACCAATACGTAACTTTTCAAATGCTTTACTGAGATTTTCTTTAAAAATCAGAGAGAGAGAGAGAGAGAGAGAGAGAGAGAGAGAGAGAGAGAGAGAGAGAGATATTAGAAGTTTATGTCAGGTTTAGCCTAAATTTACTGAGCAGTTACACTAAGAGGATTACTGCAATGAAGGACTTATGCTACTGCAGAAACCCTTCTTGTTAAAGCTTCCTCTGTGAATGTGCGTAAGACAGACGATCTAATCAAAAGCTTATCGTCACCTCATGAATATGCAAAGAATTGCTCCTCCCTCGTGTCAATATTTCATTATTATGTTCAGAGGCTGATGGTTCCCTTTCCGCCTCACTGGAAAGCGCGTTCCCTTCTCGCCTCACTGGAAAGCGCGTTTCCTTGTCGCACGGGAGAGGACAAAGAATAAAGATCGTGAATGACAAAGAGTAATATAATAAGGAGGGACTTGGGAATGAAGGAGGATGCAATTATACAGTAGGAGTGTGTTGGGGAGAGGGATTGGTGGTGATTTTATGATAAGAAACTGTTATGAAAGAAAGACCATAGGAACTGGGCAACTTCCCGTGATAATGAAAGCCTTCCTTCTTCATTACTAAGAAAATTTAAAGTTATATGTTGGACAGCTGAGAGAGACTCATTCTGTGAAAAAAAAAAAAAAAAAAACCAATAACAGTACGACTTGGACTTGTATTCTGACCTTGCCGCTGTAGTCTTGTTGACACTACGGTGAAATGCCTACCTCGTAACGCGGTGACAGTAATTAGCCGACGGTCATGGCGAGGTGGGCAACGGTCTAGCCACCTAATTCAATAAGCTTTGTTCAAAATACGTTTGATTGTAGTACATAATGACATACGTATGTTATATGATAGTTAACGGATAACATTATCCAATCTGTACTGAGGTGTCAACATGTGAAATAAAAGGATCTGATTTATATAAAACAGGAGATAAATGAATGTTTTTTCTTTTGCTGTGAACAATGCAAGCGGTCTTTATCAAATTTTTTTCAACAAAACTGAAAGGGCTTTTAAATAAAATCTTGGACCAGAAACCAGGTGTGTGTGTATACACACACACAGATATATATATATATATATATATATATATATATATATATATATATATATATATATATATATATATATATATATATATGTGTGTGTGTGTGTGTGTGTGTGTGTGTGTGTGTGTGTGTGTGTGTCCACTCAACACAGCAAATTCACACACACACACACCATATAATATATATATATATATATATATATATATATATATATATATATATATATTTATATATGTGTATTTATGTGTGTGTGTGTGTATACACACACCTGGCTCAGGTCAGAGATTTTATTTAATAGCAGTGTTGTTGAAAGAATTTTGATAGAGACAGCTTGCATTGTTCACAGCAAAAGAAAGAAAATTATCGCCTGGTTTATATAAATTAGACCCTTTTATTTCACATGTTATGAGACGTCAGTACAGACTGGATAATGTTATCCATTAACTATCATATATATGTACGTATGTTATTATGTACTTAGTGCTATGATGATTCAAGTGCCTAATGTGATGATATTTTGGTATTTTTCAGTTGTTCAACTGCTATATTTATTTTATTGTACTCTTTTACTGGTTTGTGTTTCTGTTTAAAGTACTAGTTTTTGGTAACGGTATTCCATGTGTTTTATTTATTTTCTTAATAAACGCTCCAAGGAGAGGTTCCATTGGAGGATGAAACTGTTGGGAATATTCTAACTATTTACTTCTTTCATTTTCCCATGTGGAATACAATTGAATGATATATCTTTGCGTGGAAGTACACACACACACACACATATATATGTGTATATATATATATATATATATATATATATATATATATATATATATATATATATATATATATATATATATATATGTTATGCAGTGAATAAGTATGAGATTCACTGATCGGGAAATTGCGAAGAGAGAGAGAGAGAGAGAGAGAGAGAGAGAGAGAGAGAGAGAGAGAGAGAGAGACGATGTTGATAGTTTAAAGTGATGAGCCATAAGACCAAGTAAATTGAAGATAACCATAACAAACCTCCAAGATGTGGGAAAGGAAGGAGGAGCTAGAAGAAAGGTTATGAAGCGAAAAAGGTCAGCAAAATTGACCTGATTTGTCCTTGCCAAAAGTGGGAGTTAAAATTGAACCATTAAGAGTAAAGTAGACGTCCTCAAGGAGGCGGAGTTTTGTTCAACATAGGTCCAGAGTTCATTCTGATCAATTTTTAGGAGAGTTAACTTGAAACCCATTTGGGTAGGGTCTGTGTCACTCTCTCCTCTCTGATATCAAGAAATTTCTAAGTCCAGTGTGGCTGGCCGTGTGAAATAGTTTAGTGTTAAGAATAAATATGAAAAACCGTGTCGGCGAAATACTTAACCCCCTCCTGAAAACCAAATACCATGGTCAACCAGAACTTACCGAGTCCCCTGCGTTACTATCAAGTGAAGTCAACAGACAGAAACGGAGTCATTCATATGTGGTGCAACGCAATAACAAATAAAAAGTGCAAATAAAAACACACACACATACACACACACACACACACACACACACATATATATATATATATATATATATATATATATATATATATATATATATATATATATATACCAACTTATTCATATGTCTGTATTTTCTCAGCATTATGACCAATCAACATCGTATCAACTGCAAACACCAACCGGTTCACAGTCCATTCCAACCATTAGTTGTATCGCACAAGTTTTCAGCTACATTTGCTACCTACCCTCTGGCGTAACAAATTAGTCCATTTATAAAAGAATCAAGCAGCCATGGAAACATCACCTGTATCTCAGAGCCATCTTCATGCCAGTCTAGCCATTCTCCCTCCTACAAACTCAAACATATATTTGTCTTCCTTCACGAAAATTTGTCTTTGAAGCTTATCTATATATCATAAATCAGCATACTCCATATCACATCTGTATCAGTTTCATCATAGGCATTGTCTAGTTCTGTGTTTGTCATATTGGTTGTTTTCCTTTCATCTTCAAAGTTCTTAGGAAACTGTTTCCTTAGAAAAAACTGGTTAATATACATTTTTCTTTTCTAACCAAAACTGCTTTTTTTCCAACCACCCCTTCTGTCATTTCCCTTGTCTTCTCAATAAATGTCTTACCTTGTTATCCACCGACGCTGTAACACCGCACTATAGCATCTCGCTTTTGCTAGTGAGACCAGCACTTCCTATCCAGTCTCTTGCTGGAATCTTTCCATTTGTTAATATAAATTCCATCTATACAACCTTGCTATTAACTTCCAGATTTTTCACCAACTTTCCACTCTGGCGGCAGTCACCCTTATCTTCCTTCTATATCCCACAGTTCTTCATTGGAGGGGTGGGTAGAGCTCTCGGCTAGCAGGCTGTTGGCCCAGCGTTCGATTCTCCGACCGGCCAGCTAGGTAACCAGTTGGTTCTTAGCTACGTAAAATAAATCTAATCCTTCGGGCCAGCCCTCTCTAGGAGAGCTGTTAATCAGCTCCTCAGTGGTCTGGTTAAACTAAGATACAGTTAAGTATCTTTTCTATATCCCACATTCATCCTATTCTCACAATATTCCCTTCATTGACCTAAGACTACATTTAAAAAATAAAAAAAAAATCTCTCCGCTTGTTATTCTGGAACCCATTTACGCATTGTTTCCATTGTATTTACTTCCCTGTAGAACAACTCTTAGTAGCAGCAGTGGTTACAAATAGTATTATTTAGAGCAAAGTCAATAAAAAACAAATAAAAACTGAGTCAAAGTTTCTTCGGCGAAATCGAGTTTCCTGTACATCGTATAATCAAGGCCACTGGAAACAGATCTACCTTTCGGTGGTCTCGGTATAATGAGCTGCGGCCCGTGAAACTCTAACCAAGACCCGGTGGTGGCCTGGCCTATATCGTTGCCAGATGCACGATTATGGCTAACTTTAACCTTAAATAAGATAAAAACTGCTGAGGCTAGAGGGCTGCAATTTGGTACGTTAGATGATTGGAGGGTGGATGATTAACATACCAATTTTCAGCGCTCTAACTCCGTAGTTTTTAAGATCTGAGGGTGGACAGAAAAAGTGCTGAGAGAAAAAAGTGCGGACATACAGAACAAGCCGGCACAATAGTTTTCTTTGCAGAAAACTAAAAATCAACTTTTCTTGACTTTCTATCCTTAGTGTTCTGATCACCATGTGTTCAAAGGAAAGAAACATCTGGTTTGGTTTTTTGAGAAAGATTTACAGTAATGTTAAAGAGTTTATATATGACCCTCTTGGTGAGACTGAAATGGCTGTCAGTATCCCGCTTCCCTCAAGGCTTCCCTCTCCTTTCCAGACTCCACCTCTACTCTAGAACTGTTTGGCCTTCCCTTTGCCTTTGTGCTGCCTCGGTTGAACCATCCTTTAAGGTTCATGGAGTAGTTACATGGAATAACCAAATAATGGAACCGCCTAGCTTCAGGACAATCAGCCATTACTGCAATACTGGGCGGCTTTCAGTAAAATGCTGAGTCGGGAATTGATTAATGCCAAAGTAAAAGTCAAATTAGGCTAATGTTTTGTTTACTTTTCTAAAATGTGTAAGAACTGAAATAATATAAATCTCTGGGCGAATGACCGAGCTAAGCAGTCAATAACCGAGCGTGGATGTAGAGCCCTTTGCTGTCAACATTAGACTTCTTCCTTCTAAATACTTACTCCTAAACAGCTTTTCCTCGGGTTAGAGATGATACACGACATTAGGTTGTTTAACCACTGACCTTTCCCATAAAACATAAGACAAAACTTTGAGTGCAGTTAACAGTATTCCTGGCTGCACATAAATCAACTTCAGCCAGTGCCCAATTTCGCTTTCATTTCCCTCATCATAATCAAATATAGACTGGCAACATTGAATAAATTTGATATTAGTTGCCAGTGTTACAATATAATCAGTTCCCCGTCGGCCGGGTCGGTACCGTCCTCGGCTAGCCCTTTGCTGGCCCACGTTCAAGTCTACGACCGGCCAATGAAGAAATAGAGGAATTTATTTCTGGTGATAGAAATTCATTTCTCGTTGTAATGTGGTTCGGATTCCACAATAAGCTGTAGGTCCCGTTGCTAGGTAACCAATTGGTTCTTAGCCACGTAAAATAAATCTAATCCTTCGGGCCAGCCTTAGGAGAACTTTTAATCAGCTCCTCACTTGTCTGGATAAACTAAGGTCTACTTAACTTACAGTATAATCTTGTGGAAGCTACCGACAGACAAATATATTTGGAGATGTGTGTTTCCAAAAAAACCAAAACCATGGAAAGCTGAAACGATTCCTTAGTATGTATTTTCTTACGCTAAATTTGTGACGATCGGTAACCAGCATGTATTCTACATATCATCAAAGAGAGAGATGGTGATTTTCTGGCACACATGTTGACTAAACATCTTGGGAACGGAATAGCGAAGTTGGATGTTTCCATGTGGGCACATTTACTGGATGTTTTCCCTGCATGTGATTAGTTTTGGTGCATATCGAAAATGCTTTGGCAGTTTACTGACACTGAAATTGCAAGGCTCTTTTATTTGATTAATGTTTCCCTAAGAAACTCGGCATTCCAGCGCTATAGGGTTTTGTAATAATAATAATAATAATAATAATAATAATAATAATAATAATAATAATAATAATAATAATAATAATAATAATAGCATTCTTTAATATTCAGACCTAATATATGTCTTGATGGATTTTTTATGCCCGTAAAAATCCTCTTAAATTCTAAGTCCGAAATAAGAAAAAAAGACAACAGATTGTTGGACCCCGCAGGGGGGAGTACCGTCAGTGCACCTCATGGGGTGCACTGTAAGCATTACTAAAGGTTCTTTGCAGCGTCCCTTCTGCCCCTGGATGTAACCCATTTCATTCATTTTACTGTAACCCCATCCATATTATCTTTCTTCCATCTTGCTATCCACCCTCCTGTAACAATTATTTCAAAGTGCTTCAACTGCTTTGAGGTTTTCCTCCTGTTTCACCCTTCAGACCAACCTACTCTCAGTTTCCTTTCCAGCGCTGAATGACTTCATAGGTCCCAGTCCTTGGCCTTTGGCCTAAACTCTATATTCCATTCCATTCCACATTGTTGGAACTGACACAAGGTGAGGATCCCAGAGATGGACCTCATAACCAGACGTGGGCTCTCTGCGTTACCTGGAACCCGTAATATGCCAGTGGTGAAAGTCGATATTTGATCTGTGTACATTATTTTCCAATCAAGAAAGTATCAGTAGTCTTGCAGTATATTTTATGACCCTGCATGTATATAGAGTTCGTATCTGTATTTCTGTAAGTCCGTTGTACTCTGTTTAAAGTACAGCTCTGAGGAGTTGTACTTTAAGCGGAGTTGTACATTGGCCTGCCTCTACCTCTTCTGCTAAGGGCAACCCACCCTTGTGTATCTCGTACTATTCCCTGTCTTCTACTGCATACACAGAGCCTAGTCACTTCCAGTGTGAGAACCTAACATACTGATCGACCGGCTGCGCCTCCGTTACTTCTCTAACTCTTCTATTTCATATCCTATCCCTCCAGTTAATTCCTAATATTCTTCTGAGTGCCTTATTTTCAAAGACTAAGAATTTATTATCCGAAGTCATTGTGCTGTACAGTACCATGACTCAACCCCATAAATCCAAATACTCCTAACCATTACCTCATAAATTTAGATTTTTGTACGCACAGAAAAATTGCCATTATTTCAAATATTTTTAAGCATTCCCATTGCCTGATGACCTATATATATATATATATATATATATATATATATATATATATATATATATATATATATATATATATATATATATATATATATATATATATATATATAGTGTTTGTGCGGAAGTGTATGTAAATGAATATTTTGCGTGTGCATAGTGCATAAAACTGTCGAACCCGTAAAAAGATCTAGATACGTATTTGAAAATATTCAAGTTAATACTTATAAACAGGAATTCAACAGTTAATGTCAAAATTCTCATTTTTCCTGTTGTTCCTATTAGCTTTGAACATCTTAGTATGATTACTATGGCAATAAAAGTAATACGTTTTACAGGAAAATTTCCCGTTTTGTAACCTTTAAACAGTTATTAAAATAACTTAAAATGTTATTTTAACAACTCTTGTGATAATGAGTGGAAGTGTTGTAAATTCAGTGATGCTTAATTTTTGGATTCTATTGTTGTTGGTTCTCGGTTCTGTGAAGATATACAGGGGAACTTTTTTTTTTATTTTGGTTAATGCTTGTGGATTGCTTACTGGGCTATCTCTCTCTCTCTCTCTCTCTCTCTCTCTCTCTCTCTCTCTCTCTCTCTCTCTTGTTTCACTACAAAATTTGCTCTTGCAGCATCTTGTATATTCTGTTTCTCTCTCTCTCTCTCTCTCTCTCTCTCTCTCTCTCTCTCTCTCTCTCCCACACAGTCATTTTTATAATTTTGACTATATAGTTTCATTCTTTTTGTATCTCCTATGATGGAGAAGCTCGACTTCAGTGCTGCAAGTTCTGAAAACATGGCGAGGAAGCAGTTATACCACTTCCTTTACTTTAAAATAAGAGGATGATAACACCTCAGTTATGATTTCCGTCCGGATAAATACAGAAATAAAACGAAATTTCTGTCATTTTAGCGTTTGTGGCTCTTCATTTTGATGCTCAGCAAACAGTTACGTTGCTGTGAATGTTTCTCCACGTAAATATTTTTTTTCTGAAATGGAAAACGTTTCCATGGTAATGTGCCTATTTCTCAATAATTTGGAAAGTTCCCGTATGTAAATTCTCCCTAATCCATCTTGTCTTATGTTTTCTTATTTTATCTAAAAGAAATGATTTTTCTTAGAAACCGGAATGATTTCGACAGAAATATATAGTAATAAGCATAATTCTTAATAATAAACGATGCAATGTGACTATGATTTTGAATGTTACACTAATATAAAGAGAGTAAAATACAAATCAGAGGAAAATAAAAAAAAAATCACACGACTGATAAAGGAAAATTGTCTAAAAAATAGAGAACTAATTAAGTGGTAAAAGAATTCCCTGAAAATGTATCACCAAAGTTATTCAGTTCAATTAATGGCACTTAAATTTTTACAGTAGGAAGGAATTCAAATGTTGAAAAAACACAAGATAGATGGAAGATAGATAGATAGATAGATAGATAGATAGATAGATAGATAGATAGATAGATAGACAGATAGACAGATAGACAGATAAATAGATAGACAGATAGATGACATCATCCAGTGATGACCCATGGTCGTCTTCTTCATCGACAAGAAAAACCAAAACAAAGAACATTTAATGTTTTGTTCGAATATAAATTATTTTTCATAAAAAAAAAATCTGATTGTCAATTATTATAAGCAGTAGCTCTCATTGTACATTCATTAATAACCATTGTATTGTGAGGCCGGATGACTTATTTGCCACAGTCTATAAATATCAGGTCTCGGAGAAAATTACAAGGCAGGTGAGACCATTTTTCTATAAATTTAGTAAAGAAGCTTTACACGTGAGGAGTTCATTAGCCTCATTATAGAAAAGTTGTAATGTCGATGGGAGATAGAAAAATTTGATTCTGTATAAGACAGCCGGTACTTTTTCAAAACGGGAAAACAATATCTTCTGTTGGACATCAATGTTTTTTAAAATCAGTTTGAGTTGTCCTGATAAATAAGCAAGTAGTTTTAGTTTTCTGAGAAGAAAACTATTGTGCCGGCTTTGTCTGTCCGTCCGCACTTTTTCTATCCGCACTACTGAGGCTAGAGGACTGCAAATTGGTACGTAGATCATCCACCCTCCAATCAAACATACCAAAATTGCGGTGCTCTAGCCCCAGTATATTTTTTTTTTATATATTTAAGGTTAAAGTTAGCTATAATCGCGCATCTGACAACAATATAGGCCACCGAAAGTTAGATCTACTTTTGGTAGCCTTGATTATATGATGTACAGAGAACTCGATTGCACCGAAGAAACTTCGGCACATTTTTTACTTATTTTCTTTAAATAATTCTCGTGATCAAAATCCAGATGTGCTTTAAGCAGCAGAAAAGAACAGAAGAACAGAAGAGGATCATAAAGTATGAACATTTTCCTTGATCGACCACACTTGTAGAGTGGTCGTATATTTGAATCCGTTTAAAGTAAAGAATGATATTTAGTATTACTGATTTTATTTAGGAAAACCAGAATATCACGTTTTCTAAGTGATTTCTTTTCTGGGAGTAAAGCTTTAAGAGAAAGAAACTTGGCTATGATGAATAACGCTTTCCTTGCAATATATGTCCATATTATGCTCAAGAAGAACTTCCGGTTTCCCAAATCAATATTTCCTGATTGTTGATATTATATATATATATATATATATATATATATATATATATATATATATATATATATATATATATATATATTATATATATATTATTATATATATATATATATATATATATATATATATATATATATATATATATATATATATATATATATATATATATATATATATATATATATATATACTTATCAAATTTATTTTTACATACATATTGTTTGAGACTCACTTCCTCAGTTTTAGCATATTTACTATACACTATAAAAAGTACAAATACATTAGGACAAGGTCAGTGATGATGATAATCCATATAATTGTAATATTGAGTTAATCGGTAAATCTTTCAGGCAAAAATCAACAACTGATAATAAAAGGAAATGAGATTAGATAATTCGACATCTTATGTACAGTGCAAAGGGTAACACAAAACTGACAGATCAATTACTTTGTCCAAAGATCTTGCATGAGAGTAAAATGGTTTGAAAGAGATATTGCGATGTTATGAAATTCATGAACAGTATTTTATGCTGTATCTGAAAACGAATGAACTAAGATACATAATAATGAAAAAAGATCCTTCGAAAATATAAGAAAAAGCTACGGGAAAAAGTTATGACACTTAAGCGAGAAAGGTAACATCAAAGTGAGATCCAATATGAGAAAAGATATTTATCGACTCTTTCCAGTCATCATCTCTTGGGGAGAAGGATCGTACTTTGTGGGGATAAAAATGAGGAGAGGAAGAAAAAATAGCGAGAAATGAAATAATAGGTAGCAAAAGAAAGATAAGAGTTTAACGAGCAGGAAAAGAATATGAGACAAACAATGGAACAGGGGATAGCAAGCATAAAATACAGAGGTAATGCTAAGACACTTGGTAGGCTGAAAAATAACATTGAATGTTTGTGGAAAAAGTAGAGAGCAAAAAGAAAAATTGCTTTTGCATCCATTTGTTACCAGTGAGAGAGAGAGAGAGAGAGAGAGAGAGAGAGAGAGAGAGAGAGAGAGATGAACAATTTTTTTTTTTTTCTCCTTTTGGCGACGTCTAAGAAGATACATCTTGTTGCTACAAGCAAAGAGAAGGTATTTTTCTTGAGGACTCTCTCTCTCTCTCTCTGTCTGTCTGTCTGTCTCTCTCTCTCTCTCTCTCTCGATCATAATCTCATTTGCTCCTTTTTTTCTTTCCTCTCTAGCGAAAACTTTTATGCAACATTGTGATTAAATGTTATAAGACGCACTGTAGCATGATACGGGATGAAGTTGAGAGGAGAGAGTCACATAATAAGAATTCGAAGTTACTTTTCCTGCCAAGTGATGAAGGCGCCCCATGCAAGTTTTGTCGAGTAATTAACGAGCAAAAAGTTTCATGATGATTCTGTCTTTTTTTTACATCACCTCCAGTACTCTGTTATCTTTATCATATAAGGAAGAATCGGTTTCTGTCTGTGTTCAAGTTAGTGTTATTCATACCGTGAAGGGGATGAAAGAGTAGACACTTTATAGTGAATTCTCATTCATTGCGAAGAATCACGGACAGAATTTCAATGACTAGAAACAAATGACTTGTGGCGGGTGCTGTGAGTCTGCGAAGTGAAGAATGAAATGGTTGCACGGACAAGGTGAAAGAATCTCATCGGCCTCATCATCTTTACCATTTCTATTTTCCCATTAAAATTATTAGTTTTGGAAGTAGTTAAACGTATATCTCTTTTTCAACGAAATCGATATTCACACGGATATGGTACTAACTGCTCCCAATTTCAGCGATACATCGTCGTTTTAAATCTGTATCATAGAGTTATCGAGGAGGGCTTCGACCTCCAATTGATATCAGGGTCACCTGCGCTCTATGACTAAAGAATAAGTAAAACTAAATTAAAGAAAAATTTTTAACGAAAACTTGAATAAAGATAATAATTTTCTTTGTTTCTTCACAAAAATACCTGGTGACCTTTTTATCATTTACACTTTCCAGTTACCTAATACTTTAATAATATTTGACTAATTTAGATAAAATTTTGTTCGTTATACATAAATAAAAAGTTTAATCTTATATTTGAGGTATTTTTTCTGTACAAGTTTAAACATCAAATGAGGAAGATAAATTTCACGATTACATAAAGAGTTAAGAATAAAGCGTGTTTCGAGTGAAAAGAAAAGATTTCAATGTGAATTTATGGATTATTTATGGTTATACTGATTAACACACAGCTAAAAGAAAGCAGGCTCCATCAGACCAAGCAAGGAGCACAAAAGGCTTAGAACCTTTGATCATTCTGGAGAGATCGTCAGCTGCAAATTCCAGACGAATGGCTTTGTCTTCGCTATAAAGTGTGCTTGATTTGATTCTTACTTTTTTTCTTTATTTTAAAAGGCCTTGGAAAAATACTTCGACTTCAGTTCTATGCAAAAGCTGTTCGTCTGTTCGATGTGGTTGAGAAATGTTCCAGAACTGTAGCATCGTTTTCAAGAAGTTCATTTCTCTTTTTCTTCACCCTTAGAGCGCTTCCAGTTTCCTTGAATAATTCGTGATGAGGCTAGAATCATGTTTCTGACTAAGAGCTTTTCATTTAATTCCAATTAGAGATGTCCTTGCACAATCCACTTAAATCTGTTGCATTTATTAGCTCTTTTGTGTAACTGTAAATTCAAACTTCGCCTATTGGAGGTATGAGCCTGCTTGGTAAAAGTTGAATCAAACCTCATGAAAACTAATAAAAAAAATGATTTAATCCATGTATAGCACATATTAGATTAATTTTAACTTATTCAATGTTATTGCCGTTATAAGCACAGTCAACCTGTTAGATTAATGCTACATCCACTAACGTTGCTACATTTAACATCAATATTTCGTTTCAGTTAACAGGCCGTTCAGTCCCCTTGTATACAAAAAGTGCATTGATTTTTCATATCACGCATATTACTTTGACAAACAACATCTATTGTTATTTTCGTTTATCCGGTAGAATGTACAGTCACTTTCAAAAGTCCGCCCACACTCACTCCTGCAGATGAAGCAAGTGTTTTTATATCTGGACTTTGAATTCATATATATATATATATATATATATATATATATATATATATATATATATATATATATATATATATATATATATATATATATATATATATAATATTAAATTTTCTAGGTTCTTGTCAGATACGGTAATTAAATTAACGAAGGTCAGTGTAAGAAACGGTATAATTTCTACCTCTTTTCTGTTTTATGAATTAACAGACGTGAAAAGGGAGCCAAAGTCCTTCAGTAGAGTTCTTGGCTTGTTTCAATGAGGCATTTCTCAAGCCACTCATATATTGCTGACACTTTCCTGTGATCATCATCAAAGATTTTTTTTATAAATCCCGGGACAATGACTAAAAATAAACGATAAAGCCTGATAGTAAAACTGCAGCTTTAATGAAAAGGTAGAGAGTGTTTAAGTTTCACTCTTCTTGGGCTTCAAGCCCAATTCCCAACTTCTAGAAAAGAGACCTGGAAAGTTTATTAAGATTAAACATTTTTTCACTATCAGCCTTGTTTCGTAATATTGATATTTACACTTGGATATCAATGGTAAATTGCCGTGCTATTTTCTGAGACAGATAATTTTATGTGAGGACCTCTTGTTCTCCACTTATTGCCCCACCGCATGCCTTTTCCCTATAAAAAGGATGGCTTTGACATTTTCGTCTTTTCATTTTTCAACAAATCCTTTTTTTAAACATTTATTACGACTCACCATTGTCATTCAACAACCAGACACCAAATTCATTGCTTAGTTCAAATGTGACACAATTGGATTTAAAAGAACAATAATTCTACAGAGTTCCAGGAATTAATGCTAGCACCTTTTGCTGGTAAAGATACCTTTCACTGAAACAATATATAATACAATATATATATATATATATATATATATATATATATATATATATATATATATATATATACATATAGAACATATTCACACACACATATATATATATGTGTGTGTATGTATGTATATGTATGCATGTATTAATAGTTTGAGAATCTTGATCTACAATTATCTCTCTCATTAATGAAAGAAGTAAGGCAATTTTTAGGGGTAAAATCACAACTGGCCTATTTTTTCTTTTGATCTCAATTTCATGTTTGGGCTTTTTCCTGTTATTCTGAGAAACTGAACAATAAGCTGCTTTTGCAACCGGCAGAGATAGTATAATCTGCGCTATGAACTCTCCAGTTTTGATGATATAACCATATTTTAACATTTCATCTGGCTCCTATGTCAAAAACTGAAATGAAGTAGTAATTACCTACCGAAGTTAAACATCCATATTACCTATGTATTTATCCACATTTTGGTTGGGTAACCTACACCCTTTGTCTCTTTTTGTACCTAAAAATTAGTCGCGTGTGCCTTTTACTTTCGTTTCCGTGTGTGCATTTACATTCAGGGTGTTTAGTTCTATGTATGTCTCCAGTTCTTCTATCACAAAAATACCTGTTCCCAGAAAAATTATATTAAACTGTTTTCCCCGTTTTCTAATTAATGGACCCTGATTGCTTTAGTAATTTTTTTGTGTGAGCTGCGCGGCTCGGCAACATATTTGAAAAGGTCCTGCGGTGATTTTCAAGGTGGCTTTAGCATTATCAGTCTTTTATCACAATATTAGGGATTTGCAATATATTGGGATTTATAACAGCATCTATATGAAATGTGTATTTCATCTAATGTTTGGACGCTGAAACAAAGCGAATATATTATATATATTTATATACATATATATAGTTATATACTTTATATACATATTATATATATATATAATAATATATATATATATATATATATATATATATATATATATCCAATATACAGCCTTATATATATATATTATATATAAAATCATATATATAATACATAAATATATATATATATATATATATATATATATATATGTATATATCTATTTATATTTATGTTTTCTTATAATATATATATATATATTTTGTGTGTGTACATGTATAGCTAAGAGTTAACACTCCCAAGGCAACTCTGGAAGATACTTTTCAAGAATAAAATAAGATTTCCCAATAAACAAACCTAATAACCATCTGTTAATTAAGTCTATTTTGGTACGACGCAGTATGACGGTCAGTCGTGGGAAATTGCCCCTTCAATCTCATTCTATTAGTCCTTTGTTGCTTCTAATCCTCTCTTGAGCTCCGTGACTGTGATTAACCTCTTATTCCAGGTACTGACCTGAACTCTGAGAAGATGCCTGGCCACCTGATGACCCGAGGTTCTGATTAAGATGTCTGTACCTCTTGTATGACTTGAGGCACAGAATAAGCGCCCAGCCTTTGTCAAAAGAGAAAGTTAGTTGCATTAAGCGCCCAGCATTCACCAAAAGAGAAAACTGGACGGACCCAGAATGCATCTGGATTCCTTATGGGCTCAAAAGCCGGCAATCCTAGGAGGTGATAAATAGCTCACCATTGCAGGGCAAAGAGAGAGAGAGAGAGAAGAGAGAGAGAGATTAGATAGAGAGAGATATGGAAAAATACATATATATATATATTATATATATATATATATATATATATATATATATATATATATATATATATATATATATATATATATATATATATATATATATATGTGGTATATGTATTTGTATGTATATATATGTGTGTGTGTGTGTGTGTGTGTGTATCTAAACACTGCAGGTGTTGACCAGTTAGTATCACAGAGTTTTTTATTAGGATGCTTCATTTGACAGAAACAGAACTACCATTGAGAGCGACTGTTTCACTACCTGTCCGGGCATTCCAGAGAGAGAGAGAGAGAGAGAGAGAGAGAGAGAGAGAGAGAGAGAAAGAATTTCTCCTGTTGCCGCTCACTTCGATACAAACTTTTGGTAGACAAGCTTCGTCTTCGCCTGGTTGCTGCAATCAGCGTCTCCATTTGAACTTGAAAACTTCCAGTAATTTCTCTCATTGGCATAAATGGCACTTTACATCTGGGACAAATAGGGTCTCGGCTATGAATGAGAGGGTTCACTTAAGCAATAGCTGTCGTTACGAAGAAGACCTTGGAAGGATTCCGCAGATTTTATTTTGCCTTTTACAATGTAAAAGGTCACATTTGTACAATGACAGGGACTGTTCTAATTGGATAATTCTACTCTTTTTGTTACTTTAAGTTATAGTTATCATCCCTTAAGTAATAAAAATTAAAAATAACCATATTGTGCTTCTTAGACTGAATGTCATTTACCATTTCCCACCTTTTGATGGAGTCGTGGATACACGCTTCATCCCTCGGAAAAGATGCACTTTTTTTTTTTTATCCTTATTTCTGATGATCCTCTTGTCCAGCCAGTTCGCACTGTACTGTTTCCATGTTTGGTTCATTTCGCCTAAACGCCAAGATGCCTTTATTCTGAAAACGGTAATTTTGTCGGAGTCATATTACCATTAGATGAACTCCAACTTTCTTAGACTTTTTTCTTTTTACTAGAGGAATGTGAAACTTTTAGCGATAGTTTTCCCCTCGTACTATATATATATATAGATATATATATATATATATATATATACATATATATATATATATATATATATATATATATATATATATATATCAATATATATATATATATATATATATATATATATATATATATATATATATATATATATATATTGTTACGTGTGAGGGTCTTGGTTGATCATGTATTATTCAATTTACGTAATTTTACGGCCCTGCAAACCAAGATTACACGTAACCTGCCACTTGAAGCCAAAAGTTAACCTCAAAGACAGACGTTAATTAGCCAAAGGTCGCCAGTTAAGGGTTATTAACCTCAACAAAGAATATTTGAGATGAATTTGATTTTAAACGCATAGCAGTTCTTCCAAACATTCGGACGCGAGGCATAAAAAGCATCGAGATTTAACCTGATTTTGCTTACCTAAATCCTAGGTATTTTACTGGAATAACGGGGTTGAAGCTAACAATATAATAATTTGGCTTAATCTAGACTTCGTAAACACATATACCGTAAGTGGTGGCTGAAGGAAGGAAACAAAGAAATTTGAAATACAGAAAAAAAAAGATAAAAGAATGGGCGAAGTTTTGAACAAAAAGCGACTTTACCTTAGGACGAACGTTGTGCGCCAAACCAACGACCTCAGGAGTGGGTTCTTGCAATTCTTCTTCACTTCACTAATAGAATAATAGACAAAGAAAGGGGGAAGAGGTCCAACCAGCGTGTTGTCTCTTCGAAAGCTTGGTTCTCTCTCTTGTTCCCTGACCGGCCTAGGTCAAAACAGGCACTACAGCCATGTCCAGGGCGTTCTTGCTCTGTTAAAAACATTCGCCAAGAGACAGGTAGAAAGGAAAAAGGACCTTAGGACCACCTATTCTTAAGGCTGATATGGAAATTTTTCCTATAGGGTGAAATGCCTAAATGTTACCTATCCCGTTCTCCAACGGACGTTAAGGTTTGAACTGAAGATGCACCTATATAGACAATGCAATTTGGTCTCATCAGGCTGATATTTTTACAATCAAATGTTACGAGGGCGAACAGCAGTAATATTTATAAAAGCTCCCCTTTAAGAGGGCCTTCACTCCCTTTTCGGGCGTGTGAAGGTCTATACTAAACAAGCTGTTCGCCTCTAGTAGGTTACTCTCCTTCCCTGAGCAGATTAGTCCTGGTTAGCCTACCTAGCTACAGAACTACCTAACCCTAGATAGGACATGAGCTATAATCACTACTTAACCTAATTCTAATAGTACTAGAAGGTGCTCACGGTTATTATAGGCTACCTCCTACAATCATGATGTGTTTTAGACCTAGCCTAGTGGTACATTCTATGATATTCCCTAGCCTAACCTATCCTAACCCGACCGTAGCACCAACATAAGAGTTAATATTCTAACTAAATTACAACATGGTTTATGTTTAATACAATTAAATAATTACTAGTTAATTCATGAGGGTTGCCTCATATGATAAATGGGTGCCTCACTGAGGTCTTAGGCCATGCGTGTCACGAGCATCGTGGCTCGTTTCACAATAGTTAAGATTACTGAAATTAGTTATGCTACTTACATGATTACTGCGGCTCGGTGGTAAGTGGAAAGAACAAGGCTACTAAATTGATGTACCGTACTTTAAGGTGGTCTAGGCTATACAAACAAAAAAAGAGATCACACTGGCTACCTTCTCTGGGCAAGGGGCCAGGATCACTCTTAGATGTTAGGGCACTGTGCCGAGAGGGCACTAGTGCCAGGATGAGCTTATAGCTCGGCAACAACTGGGCTCTCTTCCGCCCCTTCTTCTTCTTCTTCGGTTTCCTCCAAGGCCTATCAGTAGCTGGCCTAGCAGGTGATGAGAGCACCGACTCCGGGACAGGCCAGAAGGGCTAGCGGGCGCGAAGTCAGGGGCAACTGCAAAAAGCTGCGGGAGGACTCCTACTCCGGCTGCTGCGACAACCGGAGCGGGAGCGATCTCGACTTCTGCGTCCGAGGATGCCAGTTCCTGGTCTTCCAAGGAAGGGGTACCATTTCGATCCTCCAGGGGTTCATCCCCTGGAGTCAAATTTTGCAAAGAAGAAGTTTCGGGTGCTGGAGGCTCTCCAGTCGCGATGATCAACTGCATGGGGAATCCTAAATCTCCCGGAGGAGGATTCGCCTCATGATTTAGACCCGGCATAGGGGCCTTTTCCATTGGTAGCTCAACGTCCGAGACGGACGGAGTCTGGCACTGCTCAGTGCTCGCAAGTGGCACTGGCAGCAGTTGAGGTCAGGCATGCCTGACAAGGGGTCGGAGGTGCAATACCTCTCGGACGACTTGGGGTTGGCTGCGGCAGAGATTCCTGCCCCAGCAGGAGATCGTAGCCCTCCGAGAGTTTTGTTTGGGGCGTCCGCTGGGCGTTGCTTGTTTGGGCAGCCCTCCCAATTTGTGGAGTGGTCTGCCCGCTTGCACGTCCTGCAGCGGTACTGCTCCTCCTGAATCTCTCTTCGCGGAGGGAGGACCTCTTGGTGGGCCAGCCCTTCGCGATTGGAGAGGGCTAGGCCTGAAATAGTTTGGGTTGTGCCCCTTCCGCGGACCACTTTGGTGGGTTGGAAGGTGGAGGTTTGTCATTATTGGAGAGTTTTACAATGGGGCCTCCGTGGAGGAGGGTAAGCGTGGCTGCGGAGTGGCGTTGGTAACGGGCTTCCGCAGAGAAGATCCCGACCCAACAAGAAAGCCACCCGGGCCGAATTCCACCTACCACGCCAAGGCGGTGGGGTATCGTGCCCCAAGGTGTCATTACCTGGAGTTGGACCGTAGGAACGGTAATGGTGTGGCCCTCTATCCACTTCATTTCCCACCGCGTTTCTTCGTCAACCATGGCACCGGCTGGCACTTGGGCCCTAGTGATCAGGCTAATGTCTGCCGCAGTGTCTACTGTGACCGGAAGGGTCACTGGCAGGCTAGTGCTCTGAAGAGGGCCACCGAGATGAACTGGGTTTCCAGTCTCTCGGGGTAAAGGATCCGGTGCGGACCAGCAGCAGAAAATGAAGTGCTGATTAGGTTGACAAATTTGGTGGTGGGGACATGATGTGGACAGGCCGGAGATCCAGCATTGTAGTGGCTAGCAGCCCCACAGGATCTGCACGGGCCTTTTGGATGGGCTCGGTGGCCTGCAGTAACTGTTGGAGGAGAGGGCTGAGCGGATGAATCGGGAGCGGAGTTCTGGCTGGTAGGGTTAGGCTGCTTATTAGTGCCGAGTTTGTATCGGCACTCAGCTTCAGCGTGGCCCCCTTCTTGCAATAGTTGCACATGGTCTTGCTCAGCAGTCCATTCTTGGGCGAGTGGAGTTCGAGAGGTAGGCCGGAGGGATGATTCGCTTCTGAGAGGTGCTATGTGACTGATTGAATGTTTCCCATGAATCAGCCATGCGACAAGCTTCCATAAGTGTGGAGGGCTGTTTATCGTTAAGATATACAGCAAGGGCCCTGGCACACATTGGAAAAGGTCTTCTAGCATGGTCCGATTGAAAAGATCCTCAAACGTCGTGCAGGCCAGGAGTCGAACCAGCGCGTACCGGACTGGGTTTTGTGACATGCCCATTCCGTCCAAGACCAGCCGACTTCCTTGGCAAGACCTCGGAACCGTTGTCTCCATTTTTCTGGGGTTATTTCGTAGGCCTTTGTAATGACTCTACGAACTTCCGCCATGTTGCCTCTCTGGCTCTTCTCCAGTGAGCGAAGCGCTGCCTTGGCTTTTCCCTCCATATGCTTGGCTAGTATTAAGGCTCTCTCCGTCTCCGTGGTGCTGTAGTTATCGAAAAGAGCCTCGATCTCCTCCAGCCATGCTTCTGGCTCGTCCTCAGTCCACTTGGGGACTAGGGAATTGATGCTCGAAATTGGAGCGTTTGATGCAGCAGGTGTAGGACTGGAGGCTTGCTGTCTAGCCATAGCTTCGGCATTCTCCATTTTCGCTCTTTCCAGCTCGAGCTCCTTCTCCTTGAAGGCTAACTCAGTTTCCTTGCTGGCTAACTCATTCTTTCTCTTTCTTCTTCTAATTGCTCTTTCTCTCTCATACGCCCTCCGTTCTTCTTCATACCTCCTCTGCTCGGCTTCATACACCCTTCGTTCTTCCTCATACTTCCTCTGCTCGAGTCTTTCTTCCTTCTCCCGCTTGGCCAAGTCGTCCACTTGCTCCTTAACCCAGGTGGTAAGTTCCGAGCCGGTGAGACCTGCCGCCGTCCCCAGCCCCAGGAAGGTTTTATAATTTTCTGCTGCCATGGTTCTGGTGGGGAAGGGCGTCTAACCGGGTCGACAGGCGTACTTGGGCAGCGAGGAAGTGTCTCTTCAATGACGTGGCAACCTTTCAAAAGGTGGCACTGTAGTTTGGGTGTGCCGTGTACAGGTCACACTGGTGGCACTCAGTATCCCTAGGCACTGGTGCAGGTTAGGTTCCAGAAGAACTTTCTCTTCTGTGTTCCCTTTTGTTTTGGTTTTATTTATTTCTTATATGCTTGCTTGGTGGCACTTTTGGTGCCAATGTGTTCCTAGGGTCCCTCTACTGGAGTCCAACTAGGCTATATGGGAGGAAAGGCACTCTACACCTCCTGCAGAGTGTAACAACTGGATGAGAGAGAAAGGGAAGGTAAAAGAGAGAGGGAGAGAGAGAAGTAAGCTATTCAAGTGATGACAGTGCAGCAAATTATTGGCACTGTGGAATAAAGGGAATTTGTTTTTTTTTTTTTTTTCTTTAAAGATCCTCGTGAGTGGCTGGTCCCAGTACCCAGTGCTAACCCCTTCTTCTTTCAGAGGGTGAAAACTACTGTTTGCTTCGGTCTGGATAGCAGGCCTCACTCGTGACCGACAGTTTATCACTGCATTGTAATTACTCTTAACTTGTCCTCATCTATTGTGGGACAGAGGTGTTTCTTTTATTTGGTTTACTGTATTTGAATTAATTAGCCTAGTGTCGGCCGTTCTTTCTTTGAAGAGGGTCACGTACACTTAGGTTAGGAATGCTTACTTGAATGAAGAGAGAGAGAGAGAGAGAGAGAGAGAGAGAGAGAGAGAGAGAGAGAGAGAAAGAGAGAGATTTTCAATCAGCTAATTTCTTGCTGCTTGAGAACATGTAAACAAAGATTTTATAAATGCACAATGGCATGGATCTTAATAAAATGATATAGATGCGTCGTCTTGGCTTCCTTAGGGATTGCTTTATTATCTTAATTTTCCTGGGAGCCGACGTCACAAGAGTTTAGCGTAAAATTTTAAATTCTCTTTATATGATTTTTACAGCAGGTATTTGTATAGGAACTTGTTATTGTATTAATCCTAACTAAGGCCTATCTTTCCCTGCCTAAATTATCTTTTGGTTTTTTATCGAAGTCTGTCTAGCTAAGATATTAGGAGGTGGGTTTCGCTATGAAAAAACGGAAAAAATGACCCAAGAGTGGCTGGAACAGAGTCTGTCACAATAACAAGGTCTTAAAATGGCGGCCAAGTCCCGTTAGGCCTAAATTTCAAAACAACCTCGGGCGGCGAAGGAAAACGTCAAATGGCGTTTCTCTCACAAACAGTTCAGAACAATTTCAAAACAACGCCGCGAACACGGCGGAGGAATCCAAAATGGCAGGTATTTCCTTTTAGCACCAAATTCAAAACAACGAACGAAACAAATGCAGGTATCCAGATTTAACTTTAAATATACCAATCATGCATAGCGTTTTACGTTAAGGATGGAAAACGAAATTACCAAACAACCTTGTCTTTTGTTATCGTACTTCTCACCCGGACATTAAACAAAGAATGAAAAAGCAATGCTGGCCGACCTGCGTAAATTTACGTTGCTGAACGGTACCTTTATTGTAAAATTACTATTTCAGTTCGTTTGCTATTTCACCGACACGGTTTTAACTGATTCCCGCTATATGCAAACAATAACGATCGGAATTGCCGACGCGATTACTAAATTACTTTGTGTACATGAAATGGGCTCCGCTTGATCGGCCTTAATTCGTTTCTTGAACGAAAGTCCGCCAGTAAAATAAATTGTCTTAAATAAATTATGATGCTCTGCTCTCGACGCACTTTGCCTACCTCACGCTAATTCTCACTACACTTGTTATTATAACTATTCTCTTTACTGCTTATTATTATGCCTCGTTCTTGTTTGGAAGAATGAAATGGAGTTCAATATCTGACTTTTATTTTTTGGAATTAATGTAATTTTAATTTCCTTTTCTCCAGATTCTTTCTCTAAAATTTACTTTAGATTCACGCAAGGTCGCCAATGTTACGTGTGAGGGTCTTGGTTGATCATGTATTATTCAATTTACGTAATTTTACGGCCCTGCAAACCAAGATTACACGTAACCTGCCACTTGAAGCCAAAAGTTAACCTCAAAGACAGTCGTTAATTAGCCAAAGGTCGCCAGTTAAGGGTTATTAACCTTAACAAAGAATATTTGAGATGAATTTGATTTTAAACGTCCTCCACTGCAGTTCTTCTTTTACTCGTTAAGATGAATTTCTCCAAGCAACGGTTCCTCCAAACATTACATAAAAAAGCATCGAGATTTAACCTGATTTTGCTTACCCTAAATCCTAGGTATTTTACTGGAATAACGGGGTTGAAGCTAACAACATAATAATTTGGCTTAATCTAGACTTCGTGAACACATACCCATCAGTGGTGGCTGAAAGGGGAAACAAAGGAAATTTGAAATACAGAAAAAAAAGATAAAAGAATGGCGAAGTTTTGAACAAAAAGCGACTTTACCTTAGGGACGAAGCGTTGTGCGCATCAACGACCGACGTGGAGTTCTTGCAATTGTTTCTTCACTTCACTAATAGAATAATAGACAAAGAAAGGGGAAGAGGTCCAACTGGACGTGTTGTCTCTTCGAAAGCTTGGTTCTCTCTCCTGTTCCCTGACCGGCCTAGGTCAAAACAGGCCTACAGTCACCCAGGTGTCCACGTTCTTGTTAAAAACATTCGCCAGAGAGACAGGTAGAAAGGAAAAAGGGACCTTAGGACCACCTATTTTTAAGGCTGATAGGGAAATTTTCCTATAGGGTGAAAGGCCTAAATGTTACCTATCCTGTTCTCCAACAGACGTTAAAGTTTGAACTGAAGATGCTCTAGGCTGATATGACAATACAATCAAATGTTATCAGGCTGATAATGTACAATCAAAATGTTACGATAACAGCAGTAATATTTATAAAAATATATATATATATATATATATATATATATATATATATATATATATATATATATATATATATATATATATATATATATATATATATATATATATATATATATATATATATAATATACAATATATATCATATATACTTGTTTATATATATATATATATATATATACGTATATATATATATATATATAAATATATATATATATATTATATATATATATATAGCACTATATATATATATATATATCTATCTCTATCATATATCAATATATATATATATATTATATATATATCTCTCCTCCCCTGATATCATAGATATATAAATTAAATGGTATTTTAAGAAATACAATAATCCATAAATAGGTGATATTATTCAATATTTCAACAATAAATGAATATTAAACAATATAAAAGATTAAAATTAATAATTAGCTATTATCTCATCAAAGATAACTAAACTCTATATATGCAAAGCACTTATATTATATAGAAGTCTCATTAGTCTAAAGCCTTTTAACTACAAAATCCATAAGATGTTTGATTCAATCAAACACTAAATTTTCATTGTGAAAAATGAGATGTTATTGCTAAGTCCACCATGTTATTCTCATTAGTACAAATTGTATGTCAGAATTTCATGATGTGAAAACATCCCAAAAATGGTTTTTGAAATACAAAACACTCTTGTTTAGAAAGTTTAATGGAAATGTCCAGGTTTGAAGAAATGAGTTTGTATTTGCATTTCTTTTAACAGAGTCTCAGAATGTGAAGGGATTAGCTATGAATATTCATATTAAATTTATCATTCGAAGACCAAAGTGAATGATTAGAAAGTCTTGGTGAAAAATGGTTCAAGATCAATTTTCACCCATAAAACAGATTTGAACTGTGAACCTTATTACATGATTTGTCAAAACCTGGAACCCTCCTTTCCAGATTTCTGCATAACTGCAGATTCACTTTTATTTTTAATTTGATCAAACTCACTTTTAGGCCAGATTTTGGCTTAAAGATCAATGCATTTCTTACATTGAACATACATTTATAAGTGACATCATTGGATTTCCCATATTTATTTTTATGCATTCAGATGTTCAACAAGGGTTTGAAATCAAACAATTTGACTTGTTTCAGCAATCTTGAGCAAGAGGTTAAGATAGTATAATTGGAAATATACTCTACCTGACTTTAACTTATTTTGACCTATGTATTTACTTGATAGCGATGTTGAGAATAGTTAGTTATATATAATATATAATATATATATGATTAAATATGAAAAACATTAGTATTCCATTTTATATATATCTCTTGTATTATGCAATATATATATATATATTTTTATCAAATATAGTATATACAGCTCATTGCATTGAGAGATATATATGATATATATATATATATATATATAGAGAGAGAGAGATATAGAGAGAGATATATATACAGATATATAGATACATATATATATATACCAGCATATATTTATATATATCCACCAGTCAAGATATATATAGATGGGACTTCTCTCAATCTTGTTTATATGAAACAGGTATACTGATATATTATATATATATATATATATATATATATATATATATATATATATATATATATATATATATATATATATATATATATATATATATATATATATATATATTTTTAAAATATTACTGCTGTTCGCCCTCAGTAAACTTTTGATTGGATAAAAATATCAGCCTGACTGAGACAGGGAAATTGCTTTGTCCATATAGGAGCGTCTTCAGTTCAAACCTTTAGTTTCCGTTTGAGAACGGGATAGGTAGGGCATTAGGGCCTTCCACCCTAGATAAAATAGGAAAATTTCCCATCATCAGCCTTAAGAATAGGTGGTCCTAAGGTCTTTTTTATTTCTACCTGTCTCTTGGCGTCAATGTTTTGAAAACAAGAATAAATGGACACCTCTGTGACTGTTCTGACCTAGGCAGGTCAGGGAACTTCAGAGAGAACCTAGTCGCCGTCGAGGCAGACGTCTGGAAAGGTATTCTGTCCCTTTTTACTTTGTCTATTATTCTTATTAGTGAAGTGGGAAGACTGCGAAGCCCTAACTCCTGGAAGTGTTCGTGCGCACAACGTTCGTCCTAAGGTAAAGTCGATTTTTGTTCAAAACTTCGCCCATTCTTTTTATCTTTTTCTGTATTTCAACATTTTCTTTGTTTTCTTCCTTCAGCCACCACTTAGGGTATATGTGTTTACGAAGTCTAGATTAAGCCTAATTATTATATTGTTAGCTTCAACCCCGTTATTCCAGTAAAATACCTAGGATTTAGGGTAAGCAAAATCAGGTTAAATCTCGATGCTTTTTATGCCTAGCGTCCGAATGTTTGGAAGAACCGTTGCGTTTAAAATCAAATTCATCTCAAATATTCTTTGTTAAGGTTAATAACCCTTAACTGGCGACCTTTGGCTAATTAACGACTGTCTTTGAGGTTAACTTTTGGCTTCAAGTGGCAGGTTACGTGTAATCTTGGTTTGCAGGGCCGTAAAAATTACGTAAATTGAATAATACATGATCAACCAAGACCCTCACACGTAACATTGGCGACCTTGCGTAGAATCTAAAGTACATTTTAGAGAAAGAATCTGGAGAAAAGGAAATTAAAATTACATTAATTCCAAAAAAAAAAAAAAAAAAGATAAAAGTCAGATATTGAATTCCATTTCATTCTTCCAAACAAGGAACCAGGCATAATAATAAGCAGTAAAGAGAATAGTTATAATAACAAGTGTAGTGAGAATTAGCGTAGGTAGGAAGGGTGCGACGTCGAGAGCAGAGCGAATCACAATTTATAACAGTTAAGACAAAGGGCATTTTACCGTGTTCGGATCGTGAGTCAAGTCGTTCAAGTAACGAATTCAAAGGCCGAAAGCGGAGCCCATTTCATATACACAAAGTAATTTAGAAATCGCGTCGGCAATTCCGATCGTTATTGTTTGCATATAGCGGGAATCATTCAAAACCGTGTCAGTGAAGTAGCAAACGAACTGAAATAGTAATTTTACAAAAAGGTACCGTTCAACAACGTAAATTTACGCAGGCAGACTAGCATTTCTCTTTTCATTGTTTTTGTTTAATGTCCGGGTGAGAATACGATAACAAAAGACAAAGTTGTTTGGTAATTTAGTTTTCCATCCGTAACGTAAAACGCTATGCATGATTGGTATATTTAAAGTAAAATCTGGATACCTGCATTTGTTTTCGTTTGTTGTTTTTGAATTTGTGCAAAAAGAAAATACCCGCCATTTTGGATTCCTCCGCCGTGTTCGCGCGTTGTTTTGAATTTGTTTGAACTGTTAGAGGACCGGCCATTTTGGTGAGCGCCCAGCAGGTTTTGAAATTTAGGCCTAACGGGATTTGGCCGCCATCTTAAGACCTTGTTATTGTCATCCGCTGTTGTGACCAGACTCTGCTCCGAGCCACTCTTGGGTCATATTTTTTTTTTTTTTTCGTAGCGAACCCACCTCCTAATATCTTAGCTAGACAGACTTAGATAGAAAAACCAAAAGATAATTTAGGCAGGGAAAGATAGGCCTTAGTTAGGAGTAATAACAAGTTCCTATACGAATACCTGCTATAAAAATCATATAAAGAGAATTTAAAATTTTACGATAAACTTTTGTGACGTCGGCTCCCAGGAAAATTAAGATAATAAAGTAATCCCTAAGGAAGCCAAGACGACGCATCTATATCATTTTATTAAGATCCATGCCATTGTGCATTTATATAAAATCTTTGTTTACATGTTCTCAAGCAGCAAGAAATTCGCTGATTGAAAATCTCTCTCTCTCTCTCTCTCTCTCTCTCTCTCTCTCTCTCTCGTGTCATTCAAGTAAGCATTCCTAACCTAAGTGTACGTGACCCTCTTCAAAGAAAGAACGGCCGACACTAGGCTAATTAATTCGAATACAATAAACCAAATAAAAGAAACACCTCTGTCCCACAATAGATGAGGACAAGTTAAGAGTAATTACAATACAGTGATAAACTGTCGGTCACGAGTGAGGCCTGCTATCCAGACCGAAGCAAACAGTAGTTTTCACCCTCTGAAAGAAGAAGGGGCCAGCACTGGGCCGGTACTGGGACCAGCCACTCACGAGGATCTTTAAGAAAAAAAAAAAAAAAAAAAAACCAAATTCACTTTATTCCACAGTGCCAATAATTTGCAGCACTGTCATCACTTGAATAGCTTACTTTCTCTCTCTCTCTCTCTCTCTCTTCTTTTACCTTCCCTTTCTCTCTCATTCGATTGTTGCACTCTGCAGGGGTGTAGAGTGCCTTTCCTCCCATATAGCCTAGTTGGACTCCAGTAGAGGGTCCCTAGGAACACATTGGCACCATAAGTGCCACCAAAGCAAGCATCCAGAAAAATAAATAAAAACAAAAACAAAAGGGAACACAGAAGAGAAAGTTCTTCTGAGACCTAACCTGCACCAGTGCCTTGGAATACTGAGTGCCACCAGTGTGACCTGTACACGGCACACCCAAACTACAGTGCCACCTTTTGAAAGGGTGCCACGTCATTGAAGAGACACTTCCTCGCTGCCCAAGTACGCCCGTCGACCCGGTTAGACGCCCTTCCCCACCAGAACCATGGCAGCAGAGCATTATAAAACTTTCCTGGGGCTGGGGACGGCGGCAGGTCTCACCGGCTCGGAACTTACCACCTGGGTTAAGGAGCAAGTGGACGACTTGGCCAAGCGGGAGAAGGAAGAAAGACTCGAGCAGAGGAAGTATGAAGCAAGGAAGTATGTATGAAGCCGAGCAGAGGAAGTATGAAGAAGAACGAAGGGCGTATGAAGCCGAGCAAAGGCAATTAGAAGAGGAAAGAGAAGAAAGGAGACAGCATGAGTTAGCCTGCAAGGAAACTGAGTTAGCCTAAAGGAGAAAGAGCTCGAGCTGAAAGAGCCAAAATGGAGAATGCCGAAGCTATGGCTAGACATCAAGCCTCCAGTCCTACACCTGCTGCATCAAACGCTCCAATTTCGAGCATCAATTCCCTAGTCCCCAAGTGGACTGAGGACGAGCCAGAAGCATGGCTGGAGGAGATCGAGGCTCTTTTCGATAACTACAGCACCACGGAGACGGAGAGAGCCTTAATACTAGCCAAGCATATGGAGGAAAAGCCAAGGCAGCGCTTCGCTCACTGGAGAAGAGCCAGAGAGGCAACATGGCGGAAGTTCGTAGAGAGTCATTACAAAGGCCTACGAGATAACCCCAGAAAAATGGAGACAACGGTTCCGAGGTCTTGCCAAGGAAGTCGGCTGGTCTTGGACAGAATGGGCATGTCACAAAACCCAGTCCGGTACGCGCTGGTTCGACTCCTTGGCCTGCACGACGTTTGAGGATCTTTTCAATCGGACCATGCTAGAAGACCTTTTCCAATGTGTGCCAGGGCCCCTTGCTGTATATCTTAACGATAAACAGCCCTCCACACTTATGGAAGCTTGTCGCATGGCTGATTCGTGGGAAACCTTCAATCAGTCGCATAGCACCTCTCAGAAGCGAATCATCCCTCCGGCCTACCTCTCGAACTCCACTCGCCCGAAGAATGGACTGCCTAGCAAGACCCTGTGCAACTATTGCAAGAAGGGGGGCCACGCTGAAGCTGAGTGCCGATACAAACTCGGCACTAATAAGCAGCCTAACCCTACCAGCCAGAACTCCGCTCCCGATTCATCCGCTCAGCCCTCTCCTCCAACAGTTACTGCAGGCCACCGAGCCCATCCAAAAGGCCCGTGCAGATCCTGTGGGGCTGCTAGCCACTACAATGCTGGATCTCCGGCCTGTCCACATCATGTCCCCACCACCAAATTTGTCAACCTAATCAGCACTTCATTTTCTGCTGCTGGTCCGCACCGGATCCTTTACCCCGAGAGACTGGAAACCCAGTTCATCTCGGTGGCCCCTCTTCAGAGCACTAGCCTGCCAGTGACCCTTCCGGTCACAGTAGACACTGCGGCAGACATTAGCCTGATCACTAGGGCCCAAGTGCCAGCCGGTGCCATGGTTGACGAAGAAACGCGGTGGGAAATGAAGTGGATAGAGGGCCACACCATCACCGTTCCACGGTCCAACTCCAGGTTATGACACCTTGGGGCACGATACCCCACCGCCTTGGCGTGGTAGGTGGAATTCGGCCCGGAGTGGTCTTCTTGTTGGGTCGGGATCTTCTCTGCGGAAGCCCGTTACCAACGCCAATCGCAGCCACGTTACCTCCTCCACGGAGGCCCCAGTTAAAACTCCCAACAATGACAAACCTCCACCTTCCGCCCACCAAAGTGGTCCTTGGAAGGGCACAACCCAACCTATTTCAGGCCTAGCCCTCTCCAATCGCGAAGGGCTGGCCCACCAAGAGGTCCTCCTCCGCAAGAGAGATTCAGGAGGAGCAGTACCGCTGCAGGACGTGCAAGCGGGCAGACCACTCCACAAATTGGGAGGGCTGCCCAAACAAGCAACGCCCAGCGGACGCCCCGAACAAAACTCTAGGAGAGGCTACGATCTCCTGCTGGGGCAGGAATCTCTGCCGCAGCCAAACCCAAGTCGTCCGAGGTATTGCACCTCCGGACCCCTTGTCAGGCATGCCTGACCCTCAACTGCTGCCAGTGCCACTTGCGAGCACTGAGCAGTGCCAGACTCCGTCCGCCACGGACGTTGAGCTACCAATGGAAAAGGCCCTATGCCGGGTCTAAATCATGAGGCGAATCCTCCTCCGGGAGATTTAGGATTCCCCATGCAGTTGATCATCGCGACTGGAGAGCCTCCAGCACCCGAAACTTCTTTGCAAGATTCTTCTTTGCAAATTTTGACTCAGGGGATGAACCCTGGAGGATCGAAATGGTACCCCTTCCTTGGAAGACCAGGAACTGGCATCCTCGGACGCAGAAGTCGAGATCGCTCTCGCTCCGGTTGTCGCAGCAGCCGGAGTAGGGAGTCCTCCCGCAGCTTTTGCAGTTGCCCCTGACTGGCGCGCCCGCTAGCCCTTCTGGCCTGTCCCCGGAGTCGGTGCTCTCATCACCTGCTAGGCCAGCTACTGATAGGCCTTGGAGGAAACCGAAGAAGAAGAAGAAGGGGCGGAAGAGAGCCCAGTAGTTGCCGAGCTAAGGGCTCATCCTGGCACTAGTGCCCTCTCGGCACAGTGCCCTAACATCTAAGAGTGATCCTGGCCCCTTGCCCAGAGAAGGTAGCCAGTGTGATCTCTTCCTTTTATTTGTACCTAGCCTAGGCCACCTTAAAGTACGGTACATCAATTTAGTAGCCTTGTTCTTCCACTTACCACCGAGCCGCAGTAATCATGTAAGTAGCCTAACTAATTTCAGTAATCTTAACTATTGTGAAACGAGCCACGATGCTCGTGACATGCATGGCCTAAGACCTCAGTGAGGCACCCATTTATCATATGAGGCAACCCTCATGAATTAACTAGTAAATTTTAATTGTATTAAACATAAACCATGTTGTAATTTAGTTAGAATATTAACTCTTATGTTGGTGCTACGGTCGGGTTAGGATAGGTTAGGCTAGGGAATATCATAGAATGTACCACTAGGCTAGGTCTAAAACACATCATGATTGTAGGAGGTAGCCTATAATAACCGTGAGCACCTTTCAGTACTATTAGAATTAGGTAAAGTAGTGATTATAGCTCATATCCTATCTAGGTTAGGTAGTTCTGTAGCTAGGTAGGCTAACCAGGACTAATCTGCTCAGGGGAAGGAGAGTAACCTACGAGAGGCGAACAGCTTGTTTAGTATAGACCTTCACGCCCGAAAAGGAGTGAAGGCCCTCTTAAGGGGGAGCTTTTATAAATATTACTGCTGTTCGCCCTCGTAACATTTATTGTAAAAATATCAGCCTGACTGAGACAGGGAAAAGATTGTTGTCTATATAGGAGCGTCTTCAGTTCAAACCTTAACGTCCGTTGGAGAACGGGATAGGTGTTAGCATTTAGGCCTTCCACCCATAGGAAAATTTCCTATCAGCCTTAAGAATAGGTGGTCCTAAGGTCCTTTTTCCTTTCTACCTGTCTCTTTGGCGAATGTTTTGAAAACAAGAACGTGGACACCTGGTGTGACTGTTCTGACCTAGGCCGGTCAGGGAACTTCAGAGAGAAAACAAGCCGCCAGGGAGGGCAGACGTCTGGAAGGTGGCCCTTTCCCCTTTCTTTTCTATTATTCTATTAGTGAAGTGAAGAAGCAATTGCAAGACTCCCGACTCCGGTCGTTGTTTTGCGCACAACGTTCGTCCTAAGGTAAAGTCGATTTTTGTTTCAAAACTTCGCCCATTCTTTTATCTTTTCTGTATTTCACATTTTTCTTTGTTCCTTCCTTCAGCCACCACTTAGGTATATGTGTTTACGAAGTCTAGATTAAGCCAAATTATTATATTGTTAGCTTCAACCCCATTATTCCAGTAAAATACCTAGGATTTAGGTAAGCAAAATCAGGTTAAATCTCGATGCTTTTGTATGCCAAGCGTCCGAATGTTTGGAAGAACGTTGCGTTTAAAATCAAATTCATCTCAAATATTCTTTGTTAAGGTTAATAACCCTTAACTGGCGACCTTTGGCTAATTAACGTCTGTCTTTGAGGTTAACTTTTGGCTTCAAGTGACAGGTTACGTGTAATCTTGGTTTGCAGGGCCGTAAAAATTACGTAAATTGAATAATACATGATCAACCAAGACCTCATCACACGTAACAATATATATATATATATATATATATATATATATATATATATATATATATATATATATATATATATATATATATATATATATATATATATATATATATATATCCTATATATATATATATATATATATATATATATATATATATATATATATATATATATATATATATATATATATATATATATATATATATATATATATATATATATATAATAGGCTGAATCTATATATATATATATATTATATATATATCTATATTATATATATATATATTATATATATATGTTATATATATATATATATGGAATGCCACTGAATCTTGTTTTATCAAAACACTGATACTGAAGAAAAATTATGTTATAACAGGATACAAAATTCACCTATTTTAATTATTTATTACTGTAATAAATCTTCTCCTCCGCGTATTCCAAATTTTCAATGTATATGGTCGTTTAATGTTAGTTTCATGAATTAACCCTATTACAAATGTGAAGCTTTGTAAACATAAAATGACTGCAAAACCACTAATAGAGGCACGGACATCTATAATATAAAATATTAGAGTAGCTTCAATGGGAACAACTATATATCTGATTCCATATATTTTTCAGCATAATAAGGTGCTTTATTAGTCCTAAGGTAAGTCTGTAGCCGAAATGGAAATACATAGATTTTGTATGATGAATAAAGTTTAAGATAAAGTAAAAATGGTAGAAATTATTGAAAGATTAATCGTATATATACTCTTATGTTTGTTCAATAAATGAATTTCTTTCGTATAACTATTACTGGTTACATTAGATATATTGTAATTGATGGAAAAATCCAAAGCCCGTGAATTTCAACGCTTACAGAAATTACAGAAATAATAAAAAACAGAGTAGCAGGCGCCAGCAAATTAATGATTCATATTTATCAATTAACCGAGTGCGCCTCGCTTGGTACAGTGTGGGCATTACTAAATTTTTTTATTTTTACTTTAAATCCACTCCCCCTTCCTTTCCTCCTCGCTGCTATCCATCCTCAATAATATTAGTTCTTCGCGCCTGCACTGTGCGCTTTTATCAGTCTTTCGCCTGTTCATTTATTTTCCAACTCCCTCATTTCGCTGTCTCAGTCACTGAATGGCTGAAAGTGCCAGAGTGCTTGGAATTATGGCCTAATGTAATGACTCATTTATTCATTCATATGCATATATTAATCAATGAATCCTGTTCTTTAACTTTAACTGAATGCCGGAAACCTCGAGTAAAATTGAAGTAGATGCTAGTTTTCAACACATTTTACAGGACGCGGTAACTATATAAGTTAAAAGAAATGGAAAATTTCAGTAATAAGAAGGAGTACTTTCCAAAGGCATGAAAATTAAACACACACACACACACACACACACACACACACACACTGGTACACACACACACATACATATATATATATATATATATATATATATATATATATATATATATATATATATACCTGATAAATATATTAAATAGTCTTTCTATTTTAACATGCAGATACGTACAGCTATTTCCTCTCATCAAGGTCTCTTATATTCAAATGAGCCAATTTTGCCCTTAGAAACATAACAGAATATTTTTCTTTATTTTATTATTCAGATTTGAAAAATGGAGATTGTTTAGAAAATAGTAGAAAACTAACTCTTTTTTGTCTTAAGAGTCTTATGTATCAGCAGTCGTAAATTTGAAGACTTTGAAAAAAAAAATCAGATTTTGAAAAGCAAAAAAAATCAGCATTAGATATTTTAAATGTTTTACCGTTCTGTAAGAAGGTTTCGTTTGTAGAAAGCTATAAAGGTTAACGAAAAAAGTCCATCATCCACTTTATTCTTCATGCAAATACTTGAATCATTATTTTCCGATTGGTTTAGACCATAGAGCTATAATTTTGAAAAATAGAATGTTCTTTATTAAATGCCAAACCGTTCTGTAAAACAGAATAATGTTATATAGTTTGTTGTGTTTCAAAATATCTTTTGTCAATCATTCTATAAAGGTTAACGAAAACGAACTCTCTTAACGTTTCTTACGGCTACATTTGTGCAGGTCGAACCAAGAATTATAACTACTCCATTATCAGAATATCTGCCAAAGGATTTTATATGAAATAAACATCAGAAATATAATGTAAGAACAAATAAATATCAAGATTCCGATTGGTGAGGGTTTACCTGAGTTCATTAAATTATACTCTAAACTTATAATCTTCGAAAAAATCATCTGATTTTTCGTCATTCTTTGTTGTTGTTGTTGTAAACCACTGACTTTATTAAAGTCACTGAATGCCAAACCTTACTTTAAAACTTCAGCAAAAAAACATTTATTTAAGTGGTTACCTATAGTTCAAAATGTTAAACTCTTTAATCCCTAAACGATAAATATCTAGTTATAAAGCCATACTTATACGATTAAAGTAAGATTTTTTTACATATATCCCTGGTGGAAATTCGGAAGTTTAACAGTTTTACTGCTTACATGTATGCAGATGAAGGAATATAATTATCACAATTTTTTTTCTGGATAATATTCCCCCATCGTCAAAGCAAAAATAATACATAATGAATGAAAAAATGTGTAAATACAAATTTACTGCAACATTACACAACAGGTTCCATAATATATGATATATATTATATATATATATATATATATATATATATATATATATATATCAAAACTGGAAATAATATATATGTATCTTATATATATATATATATATATATATATATATATATATATATATAATATATATATATATATATGTATATATATGTATATATAAACATGTATATATATATATATAAATATATATATAATATATATATATTTATATATATATATATATATATATATATATATATATATATATATATATATATATATATATATATATATATAAATGCTCAGGAAGATTCAAATATTGATAAAGGTGAGATCAGGCTAGAAGAAGTAGTTAAAGCAATAAAACAGTTAAAGAATCATAAGGCACCGGGGGCGGATGGTTGATTCCCGCAAATGTTTAAAGTGGAGGAGGACATTTTCATATTTGTCTTGAAGATATTATTCAATGAGATATGGGTGACGGGGATAATACCATCAGGTTGGAAGAATGGCGTGATCAAAGAAAGGAGATCTGAGTAAGTGTGGTAACTGGAGGGGAATCACTACACACCTGCAGCCTTGAGCATTTTCAATAAAATATTGTTGAATAGGTTGGGGCCAGTGGTTGACGGTACTCTGAGGGATGAACAGGCCGGTTTTAGAAAGGGGCGGGGTCATAGTTAGGCATTTAATGCAGCAAGCTAATGAAATGAAAGCTCCGTTAAGTCTTTGTTTTGTTGATTTTGAAAAGGCCTTTGATAGTATTTTGAGACGGAGTATAGGAAAAATCATGAGGCATTATGAAGTAACGAAAAAGTTTGTGAGGGTTATCATAAACATGCATGAGGGCATATCTTATCTTGTAAAGTGATGGTTGTTTGAGTGATCCATTTGAAGTTAAGACTGGTGTGATTCCGGGTGGCATTCTTTCTCCTCTGTTGTTTGTATTGGTCGTAGATTACGTTATGAAAAGGGTTAAAAGAGAAACGAATGCGGGTATATTCTGGAGAGAAAAAGGGAAACTTCATGACTTAGATTATGCTGATGATATAGTTTTGATCTGCGAGGGTCCAGAAAAGATGCAGAGAGTGTTGGATTGTCTACTGAGTGAAGGTCGAAAGGTAGGTTTGTTTATTAATAGTGGAAAAACTGAAATCATAAATATGAATATTGAAAATGCACAGGATAGTCTAATTGCAGGCATGGTTGTAAAGCAAGTGGATAAGTTTAAATATTTAGATACTTATTTAGATAAGGATGGTTTGCTGAGCACAGAATTTATTGAAAGATTTAAAAAAGGCTCATCAGGCAATGGGAATGCTTAAAAAAGTTTGGAATTATAGCAATTTTCCTCTGCATATAAAAATCAAACTTCTTAGGGTAATGGTTAGGAGTATTTTGATTTATGGGAATGAGTCATGATATAGTACAGTGACCTTTGATAATAAAATCTTGGAATTTGAGAATAGGGCGCTCAGAAAAATATTAGGAATTAATTGGAGGGATAGGGTATCAAATAACAGAATTAGAGAAGTAACAGGGGTACAGCCGGTCGATGAGTATGTTAGGTTCTCTCTCTGGAAGTGGCTAGACCACGTGTACAGAAGACAGGAAATAGTACGAGATACACCAGGGTGGGTTGCCCTTGGTAGAAGAGGCAGAGGCAGGCCAAAGGAGACTTGGTTGAGGACACTGAGGCAGAAAGCAGGAGATGAGTATTGGGGAGATCTTGAGGAGTTAACCCAGGATAGAATGTGGTGGCGTGAGTTCATTAAGGCCCTGTGCATCATGACGTCTCCTTCAGCTCTTTGTTCTATGTTGGTTGACATCACACACACACACACACACACACACACACACACACACACACACACACATATATATATATATATATATATATATATATATATATATATATATATATATATATATATATATATATATATATATATGCGTGTGTATATATATATATGTGCATATTCTAAAATACCACATACACTGTGCCATTTTAATAGTCACAAACATTAAGCTACAAACGTCGTTTAATATCAAATTCACTCAATCTCGCAATATGTACCGAAGGAGATTTGAAAGCTGTCAAGTGAATAAAATGGGAAATATTCACTTCAATAGCCTTAACAGGTGAAGGTCTTAGAAAACGCATTATATAATAATAATAATAATAATAATAATAATAAATAATAATAATAATAATAATAATAATAATAATAATAATAATAATAATAATAATAATAATAAATAAATAAATAAATAAATAAATCATAGGAGATATGCTGTACGCATCCACGATGAATTTTGAATATTTTTAAATAGTGTTCTCCCTCAAAGGAATAAATAATAAAGCGCGGGTATAAAAGAAAATGAAGGCAATGCATCAGCGGCAGGAACCTATTAGTTCAGTTAGTTACGTCCATTAAGTACGGCAGCGTCAAAAGGGCAGCAGCTGGCATGGCCAGGCACGCATTTGTGTCTTTCTTCTTCGGTGCGTAGTTCAGAAATAAGACCCATTTTGAAGAATCTTTGGAAGAATATATTTTATATAATATAATGTGCATATATATGATATATATATATATATATATATATATATATATATATATATATATATATATATATATATATATATAAATAATATATATATATATATATATATATATCTATCAATGTTATAAATGTTCTATATATATATATATATATATATATATTATATATATATAAATCCTACCTTTCTAGCTCTGGCTCGTTTTCACATACTTACTGTATATAAAACTTCAGTGTCACTTTATATTGCTATTGTATCCCATCATTAATTCATAACACTAGCGAAGTAAAAGTGAATCTCCATTCAGTGTATTCCAATTCATTTGTCTTTCCTTTTGTGTATAACAACAAAGGACATTATTCATTTTGGACTGCCTCTGCACCAGGAAATCTTGATCCTTTCTTCTGACTTGTCAAGTATGTACTTACTACTGATCGGAAGGGCGACTTTCTTATTGCAGTTATTGCAATATTTTGCACTCTTCTTTGTTTCAGCAAGAATGGGATACTGTGCGTTTTTGTTGTTGCTTCTTCCATTATTTTTTTATATGCTTAGATAAGATTTTCTTCAGGAAAATTTCAGTTTTTAACTACCTTTGACGTTCTTTGTAATCAATTGCCAGATTTCCCATCTAACATAATCTCAGGAGTAATACAGGTCCTCATTGGACGGTTGGGTATCGTTCTCAGCTATCACTCTGCTGGTCCCTCGTTCGATTCTCCGACCGGCCAATGAAGGATTAGAGGAATTTATTTCTGGTGATAAAAATTCATTTCTCGTTATAATGTGGTTCGGATTCCACAATAAGCTGTAGGTCCCGTTGCTAGGTAACCAATTGGTTCTTAGCCACGTAAAATAAGTCCAATCCTTCTGGCTAGGAGAGCTGTTAATTAGGTCCTCAGTGGTCTCGTTAAACTAAGGTATACATTGTTTCAGGAGTAATACAGCAGTAGCCAAGAGCACACATCATGTATTTTGCACAATAGATCTGATCATTAGAAATGACGGAGAAAATTATGTGTAGCCAGCAAATACCGCAAAACTGTTTTATAATGGCCGATTTTCTATCAACAAAAATGACAGCAACATCCAGACCATGATCCAACATTGATACGCAATCCGACATTCAACCATCATCGGGAAAGCAGAGTAAAGGCACCACCATTTAGCAAGGCATCGACTAAATCATAACGGATATATCATTATCAGTACCATTTCAGCAGAATGAGATATTTCACCAATCAAAATATCATCCAGATTTAGCTTATCCTCATCCATATATTTACGAGGACACATGTAACGTCCAGCGTCTCAACTAGTATTGCCCTAAATGAGAAATATTAGTTATCACTAGGCTCTCTTTACATTCAGCCATGTACTGACACCCCTCAAAATCCACATTCAACCCTACAAATATTGTACATACGCCCCAAAATAAAGCGAACGCGAAGGTTTGGGATAAATAAATATTTGATTTCAGAATGTCTCTTGAAGAATACTCATTTATGAGTAAGAAGGATTTTAATTCATATGCCTGCCAAAGAAAGTGAAAATATCTTGCAGTGTTTGCTCATCCAAAAAAACGCAGTAAACTGAAGAATATATTAGATCATTGTTATTGTCGTCATCGTCGTAAAACGTGTGCGGACACGATGCCGAATACACTTATGCCGACGTCAAGAGGCCGAAGCCAAGAAGTCGAATGGACAGGAGGAAGAATGGACTTGATGACGAACGGCCACGAAGCAGAACTGACCGGATGCCGAATGGACAAGATGCTGAATATAATTATAAGTAGTCGAAAGGAATAGGATAGATAAATAAAACCATTATTTGCAACTTTCTTTCACAAAATATTATTGAATAAAAATAATGAAGTAAGTAAGTTATAAAATAATAATGAAGTGAATATAAATTACATGCATAATAAAGCACATATGTAATATATATATATATATATATATATATATATATATATATATATATATATATATATATATATATATATATATATATATATATATATATATATATATATATATATATATATATAATATATATATATATATATATATATATATATATATATATATATATATATAATATATATATATATATATATATTATAAAAACTATATATATATAACTTTTTTTGCTTAAAAACTATATGTATATAAGTCAGATCAAATGTTCCATCTTCAAACCAGAGCATCACTTTCATATATCCGAAAGTTCAAATAAGGCTGTTACACCCAAAGCTTCGACCATGTCTGCCCTTCTTGCTCTTCGTACGATTCCTCCGAGTGTTTCTTTCTTAGGCAGGGCTCCAGCTACACTAAGTGGCAATTCTTCCGTTGCATTCCGAACCATGGTGCTCGTAACTTCCTCTGAATACTCAGCTTTACTCTTCTTACCGTCCAATACTTTAAAACCGAATTACGAGCCTCATCAGGTGGATGAGAATAAGGGCACACATTGCTTTGTACTTTATCATCAATAGCTTTAAGTCTAGCAATACACTCTTTGGGCTTTTCACACCGCTAATATGTAGTGTCATTAACCTTTTTATCCACAACGTAGGCATAACCACTTAAACGAAGCGTTCTTCCTCTCCGTACTGTCTTAACGAAATCCTTGGTCAAACTCGAGGGATAGTCAATTTCAAATAGAAAAGAAAATTGTTTTCCTTGTTACGTGTAACGAAATTGGTAATTTTCTATTTAAGGTTTGTGGTAATTATCTAATTTACGACCCACCCAAGATTGTTTCGACTTTTTGTACATCCGGCCTCATGTCTGTTCGGCATTTTGTCCATTCGGAATTCTGGCCATTCGGCATCATGTCCATTCTTCTTCCTGTCCGTTCGTATGCATGTCCGTTCGGCTTCTTGGCTTCGGCCTCTTGTCTTTCGGCCTAAGTGTATTCGGCATCATGTCCTACCACCTCATAAAAGCCATTTGAAACAAGGAGCCTTTGTGAAATTCCTCCACTCCTATCTTTTTCGTGGTTTATCTTCTACAGATTTCCGCACACTTACAGCCTCCATTCCCATCGTTCTCATACAAGCAGTCCTAACACTGAAACGTGTATCCATTAATCTGAGATTAAGTCGAGAGGCTATGAAAAGCAAAGGCGAGTAGGAAAAGCGACCGCTAGATTAGCAGATATTTTCGCCGTTGTCTTTGACCAGTCATAACGATAATTATTAAATAAAAGAAAAAGAAACATGGTTTATTTTGTAGTTCGAGAGGCAGACCAATATTTTGGTAAAAGAATGTGTCATTATAATTGAAAGAGAGAGAGATTTCTTTTAGTGTTCTGGCAACATAACGCCATAGGTCTGTCATGCCTTTGTCAGTTCTTAGTAGTGTATTTGAATATTAAAGTTTCAGGACCTATAGAAAGAGAGAGAGAGAGAGAGAGAGAGAGAGAGAGAGAGAGAGAGAGAGAGAGAGAGAGAGAGAGAGAGAGAGAGAAATGCTGATTGTTCAGAAGTGACAATTTTCTACGGAAAATATGCAAAACAATTAAGATTATATTCTGGAGAAAATTATTCAAAGTAAAATAAAATGAAGTTTAATACTGTACTTAAATATATCCATAAATAAACAGGATATGATGCATGGTATTGTTAATTTCTTTCTGCAACATTTATATAGATATTTGAAACAATAAACAAAGATAAAATGATGCATGGCATTTAGTTTTTTTTTTTTTGGTATCCATGAGAAGAATTAATTCCATTTTTCATAAATATTATAGCTAAATAATAAAAATTACTTTTGGAAATGCCAGTGCCTTTGATATTTCAAGCTGACGTATGAACTATAATAGGCTTTCATTCCCAAGCCTTACGTAAAACACGCAGCTGTCAATAGTTTAATTGGAAAAGAGGACAAAATACTGATAATTCTTTGGAATGGCCACCTTCA
Source organism: Macrobrachium rosenbergii (assembly GCF_040412425.1). NCBI lineage: Eukaryota > Metazoa > Arthropoda > Malacostraca > Decapoda > Palaemonidae > Macrobrachium > Macrobrachium rosenbergii. The sequence goes on from NC_089784.1 coordinate 44,003,772, forward strand.
TTATAACTATCGTTATCATTGCTTCCAGAGTCACATAACTTTGATGAATGCATTTGAATGCGCTCTCAGGAAGAGTATATTACGCGTTTGTGAAATTCGTTTAATGTGTCTTTGGGTCTCCATTAGTCAAAGATCGAAAGTCGCTTCTCTGTTTCCCTCAGGCTAACAGGAAAAAGTAAGAATATATTATATATCTATCTATTATCAGTAAAATTAATAAAGTCCATATGTTACCGAAGGGGAATTTTTTAGTTGATAATAATACAAACACCTGAGTTCGACGGGTGATTTGTACATGGGAGCCGATATATATATTTCCGAGGTAGAGCGAATTGGATATTAAAGGACGATTGTAGCTTACTGATTGTATATGAATCACGGTGATGTGATAAAAAGTCATAATATGGCTGTGTGCGACAAACGCATTACACGGTCAACATGGCAGAGGTGGGTGGATATCGTCTCCAAATACAAACATCTGAGTTCGACGGGTGATTTGTACATGGGAGCCGATATCCACTTATACCTCTCTTGTGGCAGCGCGGGTTAATGCGTCCCTGTAGTCCTAAGTTCCTGTCCTTTGCTGGTTCGAGCCCACGGGACGGCGTACTTATTATCAACTAAAAAATTCCCCTTCGGTAACATATATGAAAATATATTATTTCCGAGGTAGAGCGAATTGGATATTAAAGGATGTTTGTAGCTTACTGATTGTATATGAATCACGGTGATGTGATAAAAAGTCATAATATGGCTGCGTGCGACAAACACATTACACGGTCAACATGGCAGAGGTGGGTGGATATCGTCTCCAAATACAAACACCTGAGTTCGGCGGGTGATTTGTACATGGGAGCCGATATCCACTTATACCTCTCTTGTGGCAGCGCGGGTTAATGTGTCCCTGGAGGCCTGAGTTCCTGTCCTTCGCTGGTTCGAGCCCACGGGACGGCGTACTTATTATCAACTAAAAAATTCCCCTTCGGTAACATATTTGAAAATATATTATTTCCGAGGTAAAGCGAATTGGATATTAAAGGACGTTTGTAGCTTACTGATTATATATATATATATATATATATATATATATATATATATATATATATATATATATATATTGTTGTTGTGGGAGGTCTTGGTTGATCATGTATTATTCAATTTACGTAATTTTTTTACGGCCCTGCAAACCAAGATTACACGTAACCTGTCACTTGAAGCCAAAAGTTAACCTCAAAGACAGACGTTAATTAGCCAAAGGTCGCCAGTTAGGGTTATTAACCTTAACAAAAAGAATATTTGAGATGAATTTGATTTTAAACGCAACGGTTCTTCCAAACATTCGGACGCGAGGCATACAAAAGCATCGAGATTTAACCTGATTTTGCTTACCCTAAATCCTAGGTATTTTACTGGAATAATGGGGTTGAAGCTAACAATAAAATAATTTGACTTAATCTAGACTTTGTAAACACATATACCTAAGTGGTGGCTGAAGGAAGAAAACAAAGAAAAAAAATGAAATACAGAAAAGTACTAGTCAATCGACGAAGCTTCAACAAGAATCGGACTTACCGTGAACGTCGATTCGCTGCGCAAACGAGGGACCTCAGGAGTCGTATTCTGGCAGTCTTCCCAATTCACTAATTAAGATAGACGTAGGAGAGAAAGTAATAAAGAATAAAGTTCGGGCACGCACGCAGCGTCACCCTGGTTCAGCGACCGCTGGAATCTCTCTCACTGACTGACCCGACCTCGCTTCGTTCTTCCAGAGGAGGACCTATACCGCCCCGGGCAATCCGACCTTGACAAAGGCATCGTCGAATGCATAGAATAAAGCTTAAGGGCCACCATAACTAGGGGTCATTGAGCGTAAACCCTCTCTGAGGCTTAGGTCCCTAATGCCCTAACATATTTTGTTTACAAACTTTCCAGCCTATGCGGCGCCATTTGTCTAAGGCGGTGATTGTTATTTTAAATTGCCTACCCTACCGGCGGGCAGAGATGTTCTCTGTCGAGGTCAATTGGCCTAATATTCCTACACCTAACTACATCGAGGGCGAACAGCAGTAATATTTATAAAAGCTCCCCCCCTTAAGAGGGCCTTCACTCCCTTTTCGGGCGTGAAGGTCTATACTAAGCAAGCTGTTCGCCTCTCGTAGGTTACTCTCCTTCCCCTGAGCAGATTAGTCCTGGTTAGCCTACCTAGCTACAGAACTACCTAACCCTAGATAGGATATGAGCTATAATCACTACTTTACCTAATTCTAATAGTACTGGAAGGTGCTCACGGTTATTATAGGCTACCTCCTACAATCATGATGTGTTTTAGACCTAGCCTAGTGGTACATTCTATGATATTCCCTAGCCTAACCTATCCTAACCCGACCGTAGCACCAACATAAGAGTTAATATTCTAACTAAATTACAACATGGTTTATGTTTAATACAATTAAAATTTACTAGTTAATTCATGAGGGTTGCCTCATATGATAAATGGGTGCCTCACTGAGGTCTTAGGCCATGCGTGTCACGAGCATCGTGGCTCGTTTCACAATAGTTAAGATTACTGAAATTAGTTAGGCTACTTACATGATTACTGCGGCTCGGTGGTAAGTGGAAAGAACAAGGTTACTAAATTGATGTACCGTACTTTAAGGTGGCCTAGGCTAGGTACAAATAAAAGGAAGAGATCACACTGGCTACCTTCTCTGGGCAAGGGGCCAGGATCACTCTTAGATGTTAGGGCACTGTGCCGAGAGGGCACTAGTGCCAGGATGAGCTTATAGCTCGGCAACTACTGGGCTCTCTTCCGCCCCTTCTTCTTCTTCTTCGGTTTCCTCCAAGGCCTATCAGTAGCTGGCCTAGCAGGTGATGAGAGCACCAACTCCGGGGACAGGCCAGAAGGGCTAGCGGGCGCGAAGTCAGGGGCAACTGCAAAAGCTGCGGGAGGACTCCCTACTCCGGCTGCTGCGACAACCGGAGCGAGAGCGATCTCGACTTCTGCATCCGAGGATGCCAGTTCCTGGTCTTCCAAGGGAGGGGTACCATTTCGATCCTCCAGGGGTTCATCCCCTGGATTCAAATTTTGCAAAGAAGAATCTTGCAAAGAAGAAGTTTCGGGTGCTGGAGGCTCTCCAGTCGCGATGATCAACTGCATGGGGAATCCTAAATCTCCCGGAGGAGGATTCGCCTCATGATTTAGACCCGGCATAGGGGCCTTTTCCATTGGTAGCTCAACGTCCGTGGCGGACGGAGTCTGGCACTGCTCAGTGCTCGCAAGTGGCACTGGCAGCAGTTGAGGTCAGGCATGCCTGACAAGGGGTCCGGAGGTGCAATACCTCGCCGGACGACTTGTGGTTGGCTGCGGCAGAGATTCCCTGCCCCAGCAGGAGATCGTAGCCTCTCGGTAGAGTTTTGTTCGGGGCGTCCGCTGGGCGTTGCTTGCCTGGGCAGCCCTCCCAATTTGTGGAGTGGTCTGCCCGCTTGCACGTCCTGCAGCGGTACTGCTCCTCCTGAATCTCTCTTCGCGGAGGGGGAGGACCTCTTGGTGGGCCAGCCCTTCGCGATTGGAGAGGGCTAGGCCTGAAATAATTTGGTTTATGCCCCTTCCGCGGACCACTTTGGTGGGCGGAAGGTGGAGGTTTGTCATGGTTGAGAGGTTTACATGTGGCCTCCGTGGAGGAGGTAACGTGGCTGCGGAGTGGCGTTGGTGACGGGCTTCCGCAGAGAAGATCCCGACCCAACAAGAAGGCCACTCCGGGCCGAATTCCACCTACCACGCCGAGGCGGTGGGGTATCGTGCCCCAAGGTGTCATAACCTGGAGTTGGACAGTAGGAACGGTGATGGTGTGGCCCTCTATCCACTTCATTTCCCACCGCGTTTCTTCGTCAACCATGGCACTGGCTGGCACTTGGGCCCTAGTGATCAGGCTAATGTCTGCCGCAGTGTCTACTGTGACCGGAAGGGTCACTGGCAGGCTAGTGCTCTGAAGAGGGGCCACCGAGATGAACTGGGTTTCCAGTCTCTCGGGGTAAAGGATCCGGTGCGGACCAGCAGCAGAAAATGAAGTGCTGATTAGGTTGACAAATTTGGTGGTGGGGACATGATGTGGACAGGCCGGAGATCCAGCATTGTAGTGGCTAGCAGCCCCACAGGATCTGCGGGCCTTTTGGATGGGCTCGGTGGCCTGCAGTAACTGTTGGAGGAGAGGGCTGAGCGGATGAATCGGGAGCGGAGTTCTGGCTGGTAGGGTTAGGCTGCTTATTAGTGCCGAGTTTGTATCGGCACTCAGCTTCAGCGTGGCCCCCTTCTTGCAATAGTTGCACAGGGTCTTGCTAGGCAGTCCATTCTTGGCGAGTGGAGTTCGAGAGGTAGGCCGGAGGGATGATTCGCTTCTGAGAGGTGCTATGCGACTGATTGAAGGTTTCCCATGAATCAGCCATGCGACAAGCTTCCATAAGTGTGGAGGGCTGTTTATCGTTAAGATATACTGCAAGGGCCCTGGCACACATTGGAAAAGGTCTTCTAGCATGGTCCGATTGAAGAGATCCTCAAACGTCGTGCAGGCCAAGGAGTCGAACCAGCGCGTACCGGACTGGGTTTTGTGACATGCCCATTCCGTCCAAGACCAGCCGACTTCCTTGGCAAGACCTCGGAACCGTTGTCTCCATTTTTCTGGGGTTATCTCGTAGGCCTTGGTAATGACTCTACGAACTTCTGCCATGTTGCCTCTCTGGCTCTTCTCCAGTGAGCGAAGCGCTGCCTTGGCTTTTTCCTCCATATGCTTGGCTAGTATTAAGGCTCTCTCCGTCTCCGTGGTGCTGTAGTTATCGAAAAGAGCCTCGATCTCCTCCAGCCATGCTTCTGGCTCGTCCTCAGTCCACTTGGGGACTAGGGAATTGATGCTCGAAATTGGAGCGTTTGATGCAGCAGGTGTAGGACTGGAGGCTTGATGGCTAGCCATAGCTTCGGCATTCTCCATTTTCGCTCTCTCAAGCTCGAGCTCCTTCTCCTTTAGGGCTAACTCAGTTTCCTTGCAGGCTAACTCATGCTGTCTCCTTCTTTCTTCTCTTTCCTCTTCATATTGCCTTTGCTCGGCGTCATACACCCTTCGTTCTTCTTCATACTTCCTCTGCTCGGCTTCATACTTCCTCTGCTCGAGTCTTTCTTCCTTCTCCCGCTTGGCCAAGTCGTCCACTTGCTCCTTAACCCAGGTAGTAAGTTCCGAGCCGGTGAGACCTGCCGCCGTCCCCAGCCCCAGGAAAGTTTTATAATGCTCTGCTGCCATGGTTCTGGTGGGGAAGGGCGTCTAACCGGGTCGACGGGCGTACTTGGGCAGCGAGGAAGTGTCTCTTCAATGAAGTGGCACCCTTTCAAAAGGTGGCACTGTAGTTTGGGTGTGCCGTGTACAGGTCACACTGGTGGCACTCAGTATCCCTAGGCACTGGTGCAGGTTAGGTTCCAGAAGAACCTTCTCTTCTGTGTTCCCTTTTGGTTTTGTTTTATTTATTTTTCTGGATTCTTGCTTGGTGGCACTTATGGTGCCAATGTGTTCCTAGGGACCCTCTACTGGAGTCCAACTAGGCTATATGGGAGGAAAGGCACTCTACACCCCCTGCAGAGTGCAACAATCGAATGAGAGAGATAGAGAAGTAAGCTATTCAAGTGATGAGTGCTGCAAATTATTTGCACTGTGGAATAAAGTGAATTTGGTTTTTTTTTTTTTTTTTTTCTTAAAGATCCTCGTGAGTGGCTGGTCCCAGTACTGGCAACGGCTGGCCCCTTCTTTTTTTCAGAGGGTGAAAACTACTGTTTGCTTTTGGTCTGGATAGCAGGCCTCACTCGTGACCGACAGTTTATCACTGTATTGTAATTACTCTTAACTTGTCCTCATCTATTGTGGGACAGAGGTGTTTCTTTTGTTTGGTTTATTGTATTCGAATTAATTAGCCTAGTGTCGGCCGTTCTTTCTTTGAAGAGGGTCACGTACACTTAGGTTAGGAATGCTTACTTGAATGACGAGAGAGAGAGAGAGAGAGAGAGAGAGAGAGAGAGAGAGAGAGAGAGAGAGAGATTTTCAATCAGCGAATTTCTTGCTGCTTGAGAACATGTAAACAAAGATTTTATACATGCACAATGGCATGGATCTTAATAAAATGATATAGATGCGTCGTCTTGGCTTCCTTAGGGATTACTTTATTATCTTAATTTTCCTGGGAGCCGACGTCACAAAAGTTTATCGTAAAATTTTAAATTTTCTTTATATGATTTTATAGTAGGTATTCGTATAGGAACTTGTTATTACTCCTAACTAAGGCCTATCTTTCCCTGCCTAAATTATCTTTTGGTTTTTCCTAGCTAAGATATTAGGAGGTGGGTTGGGTCATGAAAAGCAAAAAAAAATATATGCCCCAAGAGTGGCGGGGAGCAGAGTCGAGCGTCACAATAACAAGGTCGTTGAGATGGCCAAGGTCCCGTTAGGCCTAAATTTCAAAACAACCTCGGGCAGCGAAGGAAACCCCAAAATGGCCGTTCTCTCACAAACAGTTCGAACAATTTCAAAACAACGCGCGAACATGGCGGAGGGATCCAAGATGGCGGGTATTTTCTTTTTCAAACAAATTCAAAACAACGCAACAAATGCAGGTATCCAGATTTTACTTTAAATATACCAATCATGCATAGCGTTTTACGTTACGGATGGAAAACTAAATTACCAAACAACTTTGTGTCTTTTGTTATCATTCTCACGTGAAACATCCT
>NC_089784.1:44013034-44085534 GCF_040412425.1 Macrobrachium rosenbergii
GTGTAGTTCCCGTGTGTGGACAAAAATATTTAATCACATTCACCGAACAAATACTTTTAGTCACAAATACCCACCTATCAAAATTTCGTTTTAATATGTGTGTGTAAATAAAAAAAGAAAATGAGTATTAGTGGAAGGATTATCACTATAGTTTAATCAAATTTGTTTGATAACTTATTCAACATTAACTCCTCTGAGTAACCTATATTCCTGGCTCTCCACCATTCGAACAAACAAAACTACCCCTTGGCGAGGAGAAATTGCTCGTTCTCAAAAGCACGTCGTGTTATGTTGCAAGACTTTATTAATACAATAATATAATAATACTTTATTTACAATATTTACATTGGGTATTCATAAAATATAAAATCACAATTAGTAAAATCATCTTACAATTACTCAAAATATATGTTACCTTATACATAGAAAAGTTTGTTATGAATCAACAAATCGACTAAAACTTCAGTAATTAAAATTCATTAATAATAAAAGAATATCATAAAATTAGAAAGTATTTACGTAAAATGTAGTGAGTAAAAATTATTCATCTTGAATATTAAATGCATTATCATAAACCACATAAGAATTGTTTTAAAATAAGTCATGTACAAATAGTATCAAAATAACACAGTAAAAAAAAAACCATACCTGATTATAAAGGACTAAGGATGTCTTAATTTGTAAATAAAAAGCACACTTATCCATAAGTATTATCTAAAACTACCTGTGCAATATCTATAAAAGTACAGTAGTGCTGGACTCCTTCAAGCACTTTTAATATGACCATTAAGCATAACGTTCAGAAAACTGACACTAATCGGAACCATTTAAAATTAGTTTCTTCAAGTGTTCATTAAATGCAGTGAGAGAATTTTTGTTTAATTGTGGCAGGTACTTTATTGTATAATGCTGGGCCTCGAATAATAAGCTGGCGGGAGCCTATCTCTGTTTTCGCCCTTTCTATATACAGATTTTCCTGCTTTCGAGTAGAAACCCCATTAACTGTATGTACTGCTGGAAAATTATATAACCATTCAGGAGTCATTTTTCGTATTGTTTTGAATACCAGATTGCAGACATCTATGGTATACTTGTCTTTATTTTAGCCATTCTAATGTTTTCTGGTAAGGGGATATGTGGTCATGTTTTTACATTACCAACAGCCACTAGATCAGGCAGAAGTTTTAAAATTTTTTGAACTCTTTCCATTTGTGTGGAGCTAGTTACTTCCCAAATTCTTAAACAGTAGTTGATTATACTCATAGCCAGCGAATGAACAACCTTTTTACGTGTAAAGTATCAATGAGTCTTTTACTCTATTCAGATAAATTAAAGTACCCATCACTTTCTTATAAATTTCATCTATATGCGTTTCAAACGTCATATATCTGTCAAAATAAACCCAATAAAATTTTTACAGCTTTCATGGATTTGATCATATTTCCATTAAAAACTATTTGCACATTGTCTCAATTTCTGATATATATTGTCAGGAACCTATTAAATTTTTGTGTTTTTCTCATTAGAAACAAACCATTAGTTAAGAAGTAGTATTTGGCCTTCTTTAGTATGTATTCTGCCTATTAATTAGTTCGTCTATTTCATATACATTCCTTCGATTAAGATCTGGGTGTCGTCGGCGTATTGGATGACTGAGACAGCCAGGACTTTTATATTTTACCAGATCATTGACATATATTACAAAAGTATTGGGCCAAGAATAGAGGCCCTGGGGTACACTCAAACTACAATTTTTTGAGAACACAATTTGACCCATTCTAACTGACTGGGATCTGTTATGTAAATAATTCATAAACCAGAGTGGATCTATATTCAGTGTTGTGCATTTATCAAATAATATATTGTGATTTCACGCTGTCGAAGGCTTTTGAGAGGTCAAATAAAAGGAGCAGGAAACTTTCTTATTATCCATGTTATTATAAATCTTACCTGATATTTTTAATACTGTTTCAGTTGATAATTTTGGTCTGAAGCCGTGTTGACTTTGTGAGATTAGACCATTTGTCTCTAGAAAATCAATTAATTGAATAGCAATTATTTTTTCCAGAACTTTTGACAATATTGGTAGCAAAGATATAGGACGATAATTAGAGACATCGTCCATATCACCACTCTTAAAGACAGGGATTACGTGGGGATTTTTCCATAAGTCCGGATACTGTTTAGTGGCTATGGATGTCATTAATTATAACTTCAAGTGTAAAATGCAATAATGTTTAACCCATCCCTAATGAAACGCAAGCTAAAATTCGGATCCAAAGGCATTTATGTATTTAAGATTTTTATAATTAAAATGACAGTATTACAATCAACAGGACAGGCTTAAAACTATCTAATTCTCTAACTGGAATATTATATACTGCTTCAGTAGAAATATTACATTTCCTAATTTCCTCTTGGGATTTCTGAAAGTTTTAAAATGACCTCAGTGAAAAAATCATTGAATTTTTCAGCCTCAGAATTTTTTACATCAGTTACTGCTGGCAATGGCATAGAGCTCCTATCTGTTTGTTGTCCGTTAAATAGCATATTTTTGTTATTTTCCAAGTAGCAGAAACATTGCCTTTATCTTTCTGGTATTCTGCTTTTGTAATACCTGCTTACGGTTTCCAGCAAACTCTATTGATTTACTCTCTTCTTACAGGTCTTTATGTTTTTCTCTCAGAAGATGTTTCAAAGTTTGATTTTTAACTCACTTTTCAGTCAGTCTCTTTCTTTCATGTCCCCTTTATTTCATCTGTTATCCAAAAAACAGGGGGACGAACTATTGAAATTCGTTACAACTGGAGCACAAATGTTTAGGCAAGAAGTAAAGACGTCGTTTAAGAAACAATTGGGTGTTTACATTGTCAATATTTAAAAATACCACTTAACATGTTTACATTATTCGAGAGGAGATCACAAAGAAAGTCTGGAGAATAATTTTGTAAACATCTAAAAGTTTTCAAAATAGGTTTCTTTTTTGTCTTACGAATATTCAAATGAGTTAAGATTGTCTCGTGATCTGCCACCAAGCTTGGCATAATCAAGGTCTAGAGAATACAAGGTCTTCTCACGCGCAGGATTAAAGGGGGTAAGGAGATGGGAGTTAAGAAACGTTACGTCACGCGGTCCACTTGCTTTCTTCTCTGCCCAAGTTCTGTACAAATGAGAAAACTTTTCTCCTGTTTCCTCGTTGACTCTATTTAATATTAAAAATTATGATTCATTCTTTTAGGGAAACAAAGCACATGTTGATCATATTCATTTCTATACGTGTATTCATCCAAATAATTACAACTGGAACTTAAAAATGAAAAAACATTTTTCACTCTAATATACAACTCACACTTAAATACACATTTACAGTACATGTATACATAAGGTTAACAATTATACAATTATGTGACCAACTTTTCGTTATTTTTACAATGATAACAAATAAATATCTTTTCCATCGATTTTAAATAAATGAAAAAATTCGGGTCGAGGTTTCATGAGCTTCTCATTTTGGTTCTACTTATAGTGTCGATTTTGTGCCATTCCTTATAATTCTTTGGTTCCTAGAAAGTCATATTTCGGGGAAACTTACGGGCTTTACAAAACCACCCACATATTGCATGCCTCCTTCTTCAGTTTTGTCTTCATTGTCATCCTGCAATTCCTCCATTGGCAAACGAAACAAAATTGCCGATATTTAACGCTTTCTGAAGAGATGTTTCTTCAGCCTCGTAAGTGCTTTCTTTAGTTATCAAGTTAGAAAATGAGACCTCAGTCATATTTATCGCTAATACAATTTTCAACATTGTATTTGGCGCCTCATAGAGTTCTCTCTTTTCCCAGGAGATGGGCTCAAACTCGGTGCTTAAATTCAACAGGTGATGGGTGCTGATGACATGCACCCATTTACCATATACAGCCATAAAAAGTGTTCCAGTCCATCCCGATTCAACCTATGAATCAAGATGTATGATATTGCAAAAATTTCACCTAACATCCCTATAAGTTCATTTAGAGATTTGCAAGATATCAAAGGCCTTTTGGAAAGGGTTTTAAGTCCTTGTCCTCCCAGACTTTTCATTGTTCTGGATAGGTGTATCATCTCTTGCAATGTTTTGTTTTGGTTTCTAAAGATTAGCTAAAAGCATTTCCGTGTTGATTTGGTTTCTAAGATTAGCCCGTAAGCATTCCATGAAGACTTTCTATCGAAAGGCACTCCAGAACTGAATAAATCAAACCACTTATCAGAAAGGCAAATCAAAACTGGATTGCCTATCCACAATCAGACCTTTTTCTCCGAAGTATTTGAGAGTTTTGTGAGTGGCAGAGTAACTGTAACGCTAATTTCACTGTCATACTCTCCATACCTGTAACACTTGAATGCTTTTCAAATAGTTTTCGAGTTGTCATTAGATCACCTTTTACTTTCTCTAAAAAGTTCCTGACTCAATGTAAGCAGTCCTACAGTCCGATAACCTAGATCCATGGTCTGAGAGAAAGTGAAGTGTTTCTGATGAGTTTTATCAAGTGAGGAGCATCGGCAAATACATTTCCCTGCAGTAATCCGCAGGATTAACAATGTTGGATTAGCCTAGTTACGCCATTGCCTACAGAATTCCATAACCTTATATTTGTTGCCCCAGGTCATGAACCATACCAACTATAGAAATCCAGCTCTCGCTATCTTAATATGAATTAAAATAGGAGAATTTTAGTTATATCGGTGTCTGGAAATTACAATGAATAAGCGGTTTCAAGGTCTGACCTTTACACATTGCACTTTTGAGCTAGGTTCATATAAAGCATCTGTGCCTTTATCATAACTCCATCTTTTCTGACACTACACTTTTCGTTCATAGGAAATCTATGAAGAATTAGATCCCTATTTTTTCCTATTTTCAAAGTACCCGTTTAGACATAACACAAGATTTGGCTCATCACTTAAACTGTCTAAATTGCAGCAAGAAAGATAAAAAAATAATAAGGCCGCTTTTACGGACAATATCAATACCAAATATGTGGAAACAAGGCCTACAGTGTTTGTTTGTAAACGAACTGATCAGTCAGAGATTACTAAGGACCGTGAGTAGACCGTGTGACGTCACAACCTCTACCTGCGCATTAGATCCCAATTTTGGGTCAGCCGTGAGAAGACCTTGTATTCTCTAGACCTTGGGCATAATATCAATATTTGTTATCATATGTTTAGCATTTGTTATTACGACATCAATTAAAGTCGCTGATGTATGAGTAATTCTAGTAGGTTCGTTTACTATCTGATCGAAATTTAGCTTTTTAGTTAGTTCATACATTTTATTCTCGGTCTTTAGCAGATCATCATTAAAATCCCCATAAATAAATATATGCTTATTTCATAAAATAATTTCTTTAAAAATATCGGAAATATAATCGAAAGAGGTTGTGTGTGCTTTGGGATGGCGATAGATACATCCCACAATAACAGAATTGAAACTTGCGATATTGTATCTGCCACTTGTCTTCTACACCCTCACATTTTTCGATCGTTAAATTAATTTCGGTGACTTGCAAATAGTTTCTGACAAATATACAGACCCCTCCACCCCGACCTCCACATCCTGACGGTAGACATCATACAGGGAATATTTATAAATGCGTCTCTTATATTAGTGTATAACCATGTTTCGTCTAACACATAGAATATCAATGTTTTGTTCGTTTAACATGTTCTATTTCAAGTTTATGAAATAAACAAGGATTAGGCATTTTTATGGACTACCGTTAACATATCACTGAATCTAGGAGAAGTCTTCCCGTCGGCACCATCTTCCTGGCCAAGATCCTATATATAGTAGTTGGGGTTTTGTCCACATAGTCTACTTTTATGACCAAATTCATAACATATGTTACATCTTAGTTTATGATCAAATCTGCAGTTCGATTGTGTGTGATTAAATTCGCCGCAGTTATAGCAGCCATATCTGTTACCTCTCATATTAAGATGATTACTATAATTGAAAATTTTGTTATTTCTATAAGTACAGCCTGAGCCATTACTATCATTATTATAATGTCTAGAAGACGTTTGAGGACTGGCAAGTCCCGCTCGGGAGAGGTTCTCGTTCCTAAAGTACTTGTTTTTATTTTGTTGGAGCCTTGTTATAATATTTCTTCCCCTTTTCACTCGATTTTCCACAAATTCCCTACTTACATCTTCCATATTATTAGGTCTGGGAGTATTACTGTTAAAACTACATAAATTCAATTTAACAGCTTTCCAGTTGGAAGAAATTAAGTTATCTAAGCATACAGAGGAAATAGCATCTAACAATCTAATGGCACCTACTCTATTAAGTAAATCGTAGCATTTATCATTTTGGGCATCGTAACAGTTAATATCTAGGTCGCCAGTTCCTAGCTTGAAGAAAATCAGGTACGATTACCTAGTCGTTTACAAAGTGATCATACCATATCACGGAGGACAGAGAGAGAGAGAGAGAGAGAGAGAGAGAGAGAGTCATTTATATTAGGGGGGGCGGGGTGGGGGTTGGGGGGACTGAACTATGAGGCTCGGTGTAAACGATAGACTAAAGACAGGGATCTTTCTGAATTTTTCTCATCTTTTAATGATCACTGGTCTCTATATATCAATGTGTTGGAGTGAAGCGAAAGTAAAATTTCCTTTTGAATGAACGCCTGTATTCCTTGCCTGGACAGGAAATGATTCTATTGGGAATTTTCGGACAGATATTTTATTTTATTTATAATCTCCTTGGTATTTTTTGAAGAGACTTTATTGCTCGATTATTTTTGGTAGTCTTTCTTTCGCATTTTAATTATCATCAGCAGTTATTGTAACCCATATTTATTCTGGTTTTTATTTTGCCTTGAAATTCGCGCACTTTCTGTTTCTCAGTTTTAGTATGAAGAAACAACATTATGCAAAGTTTGCGTAATGCATGAAATTACAGAATACTCATTTCTATATATACAGTATATAATATATATATATATATATATATATATATATATATATATATATATATATATATATATATATATATAAACATATATAAATATATAATTGTATGTATATATATATATATATATATATATATATATATATATATATATATATATATTATATATATATATATATATATATATATATATATATATATATATATATATATATATATATATATATATAAATATACGTATGTATATATATATATATATATATATATATATATATATATATATAAACATATATAAATATAGGCTATATATATATATATATATATATATATATATATATATATATATATACATATATATATATATATATATATATATATATATATATATATATATATATATATAAACTTTTTTTTATGTATATATATATATATATATATATATATATATATATATATATATATATATATATAAACATATATAAATATACGTATATATATATATATATATATATATATATATATATATACATATATATATATATATATATATATATATATATATATATATATATATATATATATATATATATATATATATATATATATATATATATATATATATATATATATATATATATATATATATATATATATATATATATGAAATTAAAGGTAGAAAGCAGTTGTAAGCTTATTATCAGTGTTTATGTGTAAAGAGATTTTAGATAATAAGGCAAAAAATGTATACATGCATCCATCCACACGCCCTCCCACCCACACTATACCACTTTTTCAGAGGGTTTTTACTTCCGTGCTTTCAGCAAGTGTTGAGATAAGGTTGCTAGCTCACTGTTCTTTCCAGCTCTGATTTCAACCCAACACAGTCGACAATTCACAAAGTATTGTACAGTCACTCAAAAATGTTTTGCAACATGTTCCAGAAGTTTTCGTTCACCTAACAGTAATTTGTTCTTTTGAATATTTACAAGGAAATGTAATTTTCTTATTTGATTTTGGTTATTAATCATACGGTTAACAATATACAAAAGAATGGTGAGTGAAAAATTCCTATTACGAAAAATTACGAAACATTTTGAAAGATTTCACTTCAGATGATTGGGCAAAAGAGTCAAAGAAGAAACTATATTTCGAATCCAGATAAAAGCTTATTGACTAATAGAATAATACTGAATAATTATCAATGCAATTATACATAAATAAAGAAAGAATTCAACCATTATTGTAGTCAAAAACAAAAAAGAAAAAATCTCATAACGTCGTGTGTTATCGTGTGACTCCACATTCGGGCAGGAAAGTTTAACTAAACTGTCTCGCCACTTGCACCGATAAGATGGGTAACAGACTCGGCCGCACCACATTATCTCATGAGCTTGCATGAGACTAATGTTTCTATCTAGATATTGCTCGGCAGCTTAGCGTAAATAAAACAACCATGTATAGAGCGATACTACAACAGAGAGAAAGAGGAAATATTATAAATTTATTGTAAAAAATGGAGGACGACCCCACTGTTGCATTACTGTTGAGGACCATCATCGGATGATCATTGTAGGAGCTCCGCCTGACTCCCCTGACAACCTGTGTCACTATAAAGACAGAACATTATGCTCTCCCTTCAAGTTGCTGCTCAAACCATTCCTAACAGGCTACATGAGACCAAGATATTATTTCATCATATTCCTGCCAAGAAACACTTCATATCAAAGAAACACAAAGAATAGAGGCTAGGGTTTGCATTACAATATAATCCAGTGGCCGATCATTTCTGTAAGTCACCTTTTGTAGTGAGGAGACATTCTCCACTGATGAGCATGGTAGTCTTCTTCACTGCTGGCGTTTAGCATTAACTAAATTAATGTTGAACTTCTTGCTAATTTTAATTCTTTAGAAACTTAGATAATACGATATACAAAAATAGGCGTTATATATTCGGTTAACTTCATAAGAGGCATCAAAATGATAGGCCTAAATAGCAATGAAAAGAAATGACAAATTATACATGATAATGGCATTATATATATATATATATATATATATATATATATATATATATATATATATATATATATATATATATATATATGTGTGTGTATGTGTGTGTGTGTGTGTGTGTGTGTGTGTGTGTGTGTGTGGGTGGGTGGGTGGGTGGGTGTATGTGTGGGCCCTCGCGATTATATTCTATGTATTACAAAAACAGACGCGAAATCTGTTAGTCTAGTACAGTATATTTTAGATTAAGTTGCACTAGTTCACAATATACATAGGATTAGTCATTCAAAAATTTGATTAATAATAATGTGCAAGCAAATCTTTACAAAAGTCGTATTTGTTGATGTTAATAAGACTAATAGTTCAACTTATAACAGTCGTAGGCCTATGTCTACAAAGTTCACACATGAAGGAGATAAAACAACGATAGTGATGGCAGTTGGAGATGAAAATATCAAAATATAAGAACAGCGATGACCTCTGAAGTGTAATAGCAACATCCTTTTAAGTAAAGTATGACAACAGTAAGCAATATCAGAAAAAGCCCTGTTTAAGGGAAACTGCAGGTAATTTCTCGGACACTGAGTTGCCAAATAGCGCCAGATGTCGCTATTATAAGCTGTTGACCGAAAGGTTTTGAAGTATGTTGCAAAACATTTTTGAGTGATTGTACCTAAGTTACATTTAGGTGAACAGAGAGAGGCCAAGGGTTCATATCTGGCAAAATGTACTGGGCCTCTCTCTGTTCACCTAAATGTAACTTAGGTACAATACTTTGTGAATTGTCGACTGTGTTGGGTTGAAATCAGAGCCGGAAAGAACAGTGAGCTAGCAACCTTATCTCAACACTTGCTGAAAACAGGGAGGTAAAACTCTCTGAAAAATTCGTATAGTGTGTGTGTGGGGGTGGGGGGGAGGGCTTGTGGATGGATGCATGTATACATTTTTTGCTTTATCACTTAAAATTCCATTATACACAAACACTGATGATAATCTTACAACTGCCTTTATACCTTTAATTTCATATAATTGAACAAATATTCCTTTCATCCATTCCTTTGGAACCATTACCTTGTTCAGTCTTTTAAACCCTGATTAGGTACTTTATCATACTATTATTATTATTATTATACCACAACATCTTAAATGCTATCTTTTCGGTTTTTGATGTCTTTCCATTCTTGAACCACTTAGCTGATCCACACATACTCAACAGTCACGTACATGATCATTCTCAAAGTTACTTTAATCCCTTCCACCCTTGTGTCATTCAGCTCTGCCTCTCTTCTATCTTCCACATTCAACAAATCTTTAAACTGCTAAACTTGATTGACAAACTGTTTTCGCTTTACCCAGCAACGCTCCATTTATGCTTTTCATTTACATCCCTGTAGAACAGTTTCTATTCCTTCAGGGTCTCTTATCTTCTCCCATCTGTTTTCACTATACGTATTATTTTTTACTGAAATTTACTTTCTTCTTGACTACTTTGTCTAATATCCTTTTCAGCTACACATGATTTTTTTCATGCAACTGCACCTCCATAATCTCTTGTTTTCCTTCACTAAGCCTCCCATTTCCTAACGTATTTATTCATCTAGCCTGAACTAACCACAAACATTCCCATATACTCACATGCCTTAATTACATTTACAGCTACATTTTCAACCATTCTTTGTTCTGCTCCAACTGAAGCTTGTGCACAGGAATCTTGTGGGTTTCTCTTTCCATTTTCTTTCCTATTAAGGAACACCAGCTGGGTTTATTGTCGGATATATTTTATATGGTTCCTCAGTACAAGGAACGCCTTGTTATATCACTGGAGTAATTAGAGAGAGAGTTTCCATGTAAATTAACATTAGACGTTTCATGGGATTCGCAGATGGGCTTTCCCTTTTGCTGATGGTTTTCATCAATTATATATTACATTTTAAGTAAATCGGAGACTGAGTTAGTGTTTTACGTTACTTACAAAGAAAAAGCTGTTTATCTTATTCCTGTCGATATTTAAACATGACTTATTTGTATTTTTATCTCATTCTTCATGGCCATATAGACAAGGTACAAGTTCAATATTTATTAAAGCATAATTTAGGAGAACAGTAAAAGAGAAATGAAGTACTAACAAATATTGTTCTGGGAATATGTGACTGCAAAAAATAATCAATGAGCAAAGGAAGATCATTATGGTGTCTCAAGGGAGGTTGTCATAGATCAGTGAAGTTAATAGTCTGAAGGATTAAAAAGTAAAAGCGATGTAATAAAGAGAAAAGTAAAGGATAAGTGTTATTACAAAGACAACTGTATGAGTGTCTGACGAGGATGTAAACGAAAAGATTTCGTGAAGGTAGGATAATGAGAAAGTGCTAAGTGTTGTTTGGGTATTTATAGTGTCAAGGATATACATCCCTCCCTCCTGTAGATTTCGTACATTATTTAATTTTGAAATAATCTGCTATTCATTTGACTGACGGGCCGGGAAATTTGGAGGGCGACGGACGGACACCAGCATAGTTTGAACTCGATCAGGGCTGTTAGTACCAGTGTGTAGCAGTGGGGGGAACACCCCCCTTATCGCCTGATCCTGGGAGACAATAGGCACTCCCTTTTTCACCCCCATCACGCGATGGGGAAGCATTTAGGTATGGGGAAGGTCAAATAGGCCATTTAAAACTAGGGACCAGGTAGGATTTTAATCTTAAAGCACCTAATCCTAAGTGTGCTTTTCCTCTGCCGTCTTTGCTGGTTCTCTTGACATATTTGCAGGGATGTCGGACTAACGCTGAGATCCCACAAGACGCAGCTGGCTTTGGGAAATCAGAAGCTTTTTCATCTCCGAACCGGGCGGATCTATCGCCCCCTATTCTCCGTTTACGCTAGTTGAACTACCATCGACGGACAGCCGAGATGACTGTTGGCGCCACAATTATCAGACAAGGTTTGTCCATCGCAAATAGTCAGTAAACCAGCCCTTCCCCCTTTTACTTAAACTCCTTAAAATTCCATTTCTTTAAACTTTAACTCCTTCCTCCACAAAGCAATCATCCTTTGTAAGAGTCCTGCCTGCCACCCATATCTCGCCCTTTATGTGCCTTGAATTTCAGTAGAGATTTCGTGATAACTATCCATTTATCCCTCTCCCTCAGTGCAATTTAAGGGCTATTTAGGCTAAGCAATACAAGTATTAATTTTCTCTTTATGCGAGTGCGTGGGCTTGTGTTAAAGCCCAATCAATTACGATTTCTATTGTGCCTACCCTACGTGATTTCATTATAATTATCTGCTGGGCTACGTGGTGGTTAACATTTAATTGTGTAAAGTATCCCCATTTATAAGGGGGATTCCATTTCCTTCTGTGTGTTTCCGTGGTTAATCTGGGACCTCTCTTTCAGGAGAGACAAGCTGCCCGATCACACTCCGCGCACCATTATTTAGCCTGCCACCCCAAAATCCTGAAAATTCCTGGTCGCAGTCGATATCAAGTCGGTTGTGGCCCGAAAATGTTTATATGAATTATTTTCCCTTCCTGGAGTTCAATCTGTTTGCATCATCTAACTGAGACTATTTCGTGTAATCAGGGCAAGACTAACTATTATTATTATCATTGGATTAATTGTATTGCACGTTGGCCCCATTATTAATCAGCTTGCTTGTTGCCAATCATTACATTGCTGTTCCATGTAGCCAATTAATGAGTCTGCCCATCAGTTATCATATTGTTTTGTTGTCTCATTGTTTACTTGCTAAGTCTCTGTAAATAAACCCCTGTAAATTTTTAAAGAATTCTAATTCCATGTGGCGACCTTTCTCATTCACTTGTAATCCAGGGAAAATCTGAGGTAAGTTTTCAAATAACTTTTCCTTTTGCTCATAAGCTGGGCTTTCTTGGTTTTGTGGCAGCATCAATATAAACCTTGTTTTAATTTCTCCCCAACCAAGACGTCCAGTTTATGACAATAGCTATACCCTTCGGTAGAGAATTTCCTGGCTTGTAAGAGTAAGGTGAATCTGATGGGATGTCTCCAAAAAGCACATGAAATGAAATGAGTAATTATCTCTTTAAAAAAAAAAGGTAAAATAGGATGGTGTAGTAATTACAGAGCGTAAGGACTTTTTTGTTACGAACTTTAGTAAAAATTCCATTGTTTATAACTGTACTCAACCAAGAGATGGCGTTGGTAAGGGATGATAAATCGTTGTTCCTGTTTCTTTTCTTTAAGATCCTTACAGACGTTGGAGTACCATAAAGTTCGTAATTGTTGAGGAGTAAGATATTGCTTGTTTAACAACTAATCCCTTATTTTTATGTTTTCTATTCGAGATACTGAGTGGAAGTGGACGGCTATTTGTTCAGAGAAGTCTAGTTATTGCAGTACGACAGAAGGTATCGGTGGATATAGTTGATCCTGATACAGAGGCCAGAAGCAAGAGTTTGTCCACCTGTGGTGAGACGATGGTTTAAACGGAGAGAAGGGAATTGTGTGCTGGTTAAGAGGAAGGGGTTATACGAATGTATTGACCAAGGTCTGAAGTTGTGCCCTGAGGATTTGGGTTAAGTATACTGTTTTTACTATCAGACGGTAGAAGGAGTAAGCCTGGAATTAGGATAATTGATTAGTGATTGTGTGGCTTAAGAGTTTCCTTCGTCGTGATAGGCTGTGTTTTGTATAACTCGTGTACAGCTGGGTATGCTGTTGTCATTTAAGATCGAGGGTGTAGAAAGCCTTTGATGGTGTTGGTCCAGGTATTGGCCAATGCGTTTCCACAGTTAATGGTGCTTGTGGTAATTTAATGTTTTGGCACATTCCCTCTCTCCCGTTGTATTTGTAAGCTCTGGACCTAAAATTGTTATTATTGATAACTGTCGTACTGTCTCCAGTAGAGTAATTCTTGTAAAGTAACTCGTAAAGTAACTCATAAACGCAACTCTTAAAGTAAATATCACCATCGTATAAGTTTGCACTGGGATCCTTATCATTTAATTGATAATAGTTAACTTTGAACCGTTTAGTTAATAACCTGTTATGTATTCATTTAGTAACAAATATGTTTATATCCATAATCGTTCTTTTGATACTCAACTGAGTACTTGAGAAGGTTAACGATTGGGGAAAAGTAATTGTTGGAAGACCTTGATTATATGTTGTTACTCATAGTTCTATTTATTTTCCTTGGATAATTTTATAATAAATTGTTATTGTTTTTTTTTTTTGTAGTAGTTTATGTATCCTGTTTTGTATTCCATTATTTGTGCACAGAAAGTTTAAGGGTTGATCGGCAGGAGCAGTATACTCTAAGGTGACAATATTCCTGTGTATACATATTCTTCTAAAGTACTTAATTCGAGTAATAATGATTTAACTATAAAGAATGGAAAGAATCCCGCAGTTATTCAATGAAATGTAATTAGAAAGTTTCACGACTTAAGTGATTGACATAAAATTGTCTTTAGAGAGTTCATATGGAGAATAAATGTTGCATATCAAATAAGTGAAATCGTAACAGGATTACTCTTAGAGTTCGAGATCCTAAGTGTTTATTATGAAACCCAAGTGAAAAGTTTGAGAGCTAAAGAAAGAACCGTATCTGCCGGATATCGACTTTGGATTCAGTTATCTGCCAAATGATCTGAAATTACTTGATATCTGAAAGGACAGATGTCGTTGTTTTAGTGTGAAAGGGAAGCTTGTGCTAAAATATGTAAAAGGGAAAAGACTACTGTTTAGTTAAGCCCAAGCGTGCTTGATGTCGCCATGGGTATATACTCATTGTAGTGGGAAAGAACCGTAGACGTAGGTGCAGATTTTTGAAGTAAAGAAAAGATAGTGAATACAAAATGGGGTATGACTGAAATTTTTGTTGGGTTGTGATAACATAGAGACGTTCCATGCACTGGTGAAATGAGCGAGACCACTAACTGTGAATTTTAGCGATAGAAAGTTCAGGTGGGTCAATATAAGTCAGGAACATGTAGTGGTGTTGATATCGCTGGGGGCAAAATTACAGACTGACCGATATTTGGGTGGAAAAGTTATGAGTTATTGTAAAATGGAAGACAAGAGGATTCAGGAGGAGGCGAAGCAGTGAAGTTAGAGGAAACTCCTCTGAAGCTGCTGAATCATATGTATTACTTTATTATCGAGGCACTTACTCTTAAAGATATGAAGAGTAGTTTGTGGAATGTGACTAAAAAAAAGTAAAGAAAGAAAAGACAAGGAATTCTTCTTTGATAAATCATCTGGGTAGCAAGTGTGCTAAGACGATGGAACAGGGAGAGCCGCCGGGTTAAAACAAGTATTTTTCTAAATGTCTACTTACATGATAATGAATCAGAATGCAATGACATGGTTTAGCAAAGTTGAGATAATCATAGAAGACAAGTTATTCTAAATGACCTTCAGTTTTGAAATGTTTATTGTATGTCGCAGATTACCGGGTTTACAGTCCGACGGATGAATTGAGAAGAAAAGAATAATTGTTCAAAAGTGCTAAAATGAAAGATTCCGACACTAGTGGTGTATCTTGACGTGAAGGGTGTTCGACTTGAAGCCGACAGGTATTTTGAAGGATAGGTGTTGGAAATGTTTCGTAAGGAACTCGCCCCTAATTCGGCATTTATCAGGGGAGTGCAGTTGTGGCTGTCATCTCATCTTTTTAACCGTGAGACTTGACGAGAATACGTCTTATCAGTAAAGAACCCATTAACAATGGAAATAGACGTAATTTACGCTTACTGGGTTCCTTTGTGTTTTGACAAGAGAAATTCACTGAAATCCCTCGTTTGTAGAAATAACAAACTTTGATCGAAAACTACCCCATTTTCACCTTCAGTGGCATTGCAGCAGATGAGAGAAAACCTGCCTTATGATTCAGGCAGTCTGGGAAGCAATCATTTCTCTCTTGTTTTCGTATCTTCTCCAACAATATACGTAAACCAGATAACTTCAAGCTACTTTGAGAGGATTACACCAAGACAGAAAATGTCTGAGCATAGTAAATTTCGGCTTTGCAATCCGGAAAGACGTTATCGTCTCCGATATCCCTGGTCTTTCTCCTCCCACACAGGTGCTGCAGGGAAATGTGTGCGAAACCAAGTAGTCAATACCTGCCAACAATACGATCTGCTTGTCTCTTCTGATTTACGATGATCTAAGAGATTCAGAAGGAACGGAAACAAATCCCGTCATTCTGAACGTAAATGCGAATATGAATTTGGTATCAGAGGGCGGTTTAAAACCTTAACTCGCGTGACTGCAAAATGAAATAAAATGTAAAATTAAAAGTTGTCGTTTAGAAACTGATATAAGAAACTGGCGAGGCTGATATTTTGCCAGAGATGAGAGGAAAACATTCCCTCTTTAACGAAGAGTTAAGAATATGATAAAGGGTATGATCTCATATAATGCATGATCATAAGCGGTTGTGATTCTATGGTACTGATAATGCTCTCGTCAGTTGTTCTATGAGCAACAGCCTCAACTGGATAGAATTGAGGAATACTTATGTGCACCATAACCTGAATACATGATGTTTAGGCCATGCGCAGGGAAAGCCATCTGGCACCGATTCAGGTCTTCTAATCCCAGCAGGATGTATGGGATTTCCTCTTGACTTCAAAATATGCGTAGGTGGCTTATAGAATTTTACAATTATGCAAGCGTACACTGTCCTAAAGAATTGGAGTGGTGAGGGGGCCACAGGCGCGACTCAGTATCCTGAGAATTTCTCTTGGTAGCTACACTGTCCTAAATGACGTGTAAAAAATCGGTGTAAAAATATTTAAACAAGTAAAAATTATATATTATTGACAATTAATCACAAATAATTATCTACAAATATAAATGATAATAAATATAAAAAACTAAAAATTAAAATGAAAAAAAACATATAACATATAGATTAATAAAATATATAAAAATAAAAATTCAAAATAAAGAAACGTAAATCAAAACAAATAAGAATAAATATAAACAAATTAAGTAAAAAGAAAAAAAAGTGTAAGTGTAAATAAATGAAAATAAGAAAATACATAAACGAAAAGTAGATAAAAATAAGTAATTCAAATATATATAATAAATAAAAATAAAGAATAAATAACAGTAGCACAATAGATATGAATCACGAAAAAATATAAAAAAAGTACATAGAAATAAAACCCAAAATAAAGAGAAATTAAAAATAAAAAAAAAATAATTAAATAACCAAGAAGTTAATAAAAACCTAAATCACGGAATGTTCAACTTAGAAACTGTGTGGGGACTTGATTAATTTCTTCTTTTACGAAACAATAAAAAAAAAGAGCCGACTTTTGTAAATCGTCACTTTTATTTCTGTTGATGGCTAAGAAACAACTGCCACAATACTTAACACGGCAAAATCTCATAATGTGTCCCTGCATATTACAATTAAAGCAACGACCTCATGGGACCCTAGAACTCAAGCTAACCATCGATCTTTGGCTATTCCGACTTTCAACAAAATTCTTCGGACCGAGGACTGGATCTCCGCGTTCTACACAACCATATACTGATCTAAAGAATCTCCGATCACTATTTCCCCTCCACATTTTTGCTACTTTCTTCTTCGTAAATAAATCCGTTAACTTATTCTTGGCTAATGACAAATAAAAAAAAAATCCCAAGTCCCCGTAAGTGCACCCTTTACAGAAAAAAACACAAGGGAAAAAAATAATTTCCCCTTGAAATAATTCCCATACAACACGAAAACTAGAATGTTAAATCCCTTTACTCTGACAATTAATTCCCAAAACTCAAAAGAAGGTACTAATCAAACCCACCATTAAATCCACAATTAACCAAACACACAATTAAATTAAATAAAATTAATTAAACCCTCAATTAAATTCAAAATTAAGTAAGCCCAAAATTAAGTTCACAATTAAGTAAACCCATAAGTAAATTCACAATTCATTAAACCCATCATTAAATTAAACCCCAAAATTTTATTCAAAATTAACTAAGCAATTAAATTCAAAGTCCCATAAAAAAAAAAAAAAAATTGCTGGCTGAGCACACAGCTGATTTGCCCTTTAGTAGGTCAGACCCAAGTTTTCAAGGCCAAACTACAAAAAAAAAAAAAAAAAAAAAAACAGTCTTCACAGACAGAATAGCAAATGAAACTCGAGCAGACGAACACAAAAGAGAGAGAGAGAGAGTATATATATTATATAGAGAGAGAGAGAGAGAGAGAGAGAGAGAGAGAGAGGAATTCGTCCCTCGCCCCCTCAGAGCAACACCTCACACACTTTATCGCTCCCCCCAAAAGGCCTGCTGATATCTATAGAAAAAAACGCTGAGTGCCAAACCCTCAGAGAGATGACCTCTCACGACCTGTCTCCAAGGCACAGATTGCTGAATAAGCTTAAACATTTGCATCCACTTTACATACACTCACGTATGCACCCAAAATAACACACGTACGTGTGTAATTATAAAAATATGAAGAAAAAACAGTAAAAAAAAACACTAAGAAATGTATACACACTTGCGTAAAAATGTTTGTACAAAGTAATTCAAATGTCAAATAAATTCCTACCCAATTATCAAAGTCCCCAGAAATAATACAATAATAAAATACTCCCCTTTATTAAACCCTAAACGTCGATGCGAATTGCCGATTGCTTTATATATCAAACACACTCAAAATGCAATTGTAGTGCTCAGAGCACAGCGAAGCAAGCAAGACGCTCTGCCCAAACTAATGACATCACTGACATGTCACTCAGGCGATGACGACACTACAGCCACCGTCCCCAAAAATAAATTAGTTGCAGGTGTAATGAAAAGTCCAATTTAACATTAAAATAAAAAAAAAAATTATAACACTTACGTGCATTTCTGCTTAACAGCGCGTGAATTCTCTCACCAGAGAGAGAGAGAGAGAGAGAGAGAGAGAGAGAGAGAGAGAGAGAGAGAGAGAGAGAGAGAAATAACACACTCTCGCGCGTATTTTCGCATGTTTTAACACACAAGCTGTCAAAATACCGCCATTACTTTACACTATATTATCCCACATATGCCTAAACACTCCCCAATATGAACTAACGCTCTATTCATCCCATAATGACAATTTGCGCCTCGAGATGCATTACTAACACACAGAGGAAAGCCTCGAGAAAACAACTGACTCGTCAGAGTCGCTTGGCAACCGCTCCCTAATCTACTCACCTATCTAATTGATGTATCTGTTTTAAGAACAGAATTGAGCATCTCACCTTTCTTGAGATGTTACTGGTAGTCGTGGCTCTTCCTTTGGGTCAGCAGATCCCTTCCCCTTCGTCATAAGACACTCACGAAACCTGTCTTTACGCAAAGGCCTACTAGACTTTATTGAGCAATTTAACGAAAATAACTCTGCAAAAGCTACGGTCATGAAATGGAGTGACTCACACTCCCTGTCAAAGGAACACATTATTAGAGGAAATACTGTTTCACAAACAAGCATAGACATTAATTTATGCCAAGCAATGTTAGTGGATAACCCCCTTGTCATCAAGCAAAGTAATAAGGTCGTAACGACCACAATTAAAGTCATATAGTATGTAAGAGTAAAATAAACACCACTTCCAAATATTCGTACCTCTCAGGACAGTGTTCAATTCCTGTAGAAAGAAATATATCATTATATTAACACCTGCAATGAATGTTCATACATACAAGTTCAAACAGAAAAATGCGTGAGAGGCACAACGGGGTTTCACTGCGGCACTATGTAAAGTCTGCAAAAAATAAGTGTTCATGAGTTATGGTACTCACTTTTTATGGCCGCTAGATAAGATATTTTCTTGTGGTGGTCCTTAAACACTCACAAGGCAAACACACACACCACCCACCAAAACCAAGGTCCTCCCGTGAGTCCATATTCCTCCAGTCATATATCACGGGGGATCGCATATACACACGCACATACCCCACCGGAGCTGGGCATTTCTGGTGCATTAGTACAGTGACCGAACGAACACACATTGTTGCCATCGGCTTAGGACGTGAACAGATAACTCTCTGTATCCATCTGAGCAAACTTCCAATGTCAGCACCAATGCATTCATCAGACATTTTTTGCCACCGACACCAACCCTTCTGCAGCGGAAGCGCCCTGCTAAGTCATCACATATCTGTTTCAAAGGTCACCCCGTGACTGTTACACACTCTCATATTATATATATATATATATATATATATATATATATATATATATATATATATATATATATATATATATATATATATATATGCATAGTGGGAATACAGTGGGATGGGTCTCAAAGCAGACGTCCGTTTCATATTATCAGAGCTTTAGTAATGCAACGTTTTGGGGACCAGCCCCATTTGCAGGCTGAAAACTATTTTGATAAAATAAAATTACGATAAAAATACACAATTACAATAATACATAAATTGATAGAGTAACAACGAATCTGAAGTACCATTTCCAGCAGAGAAATGAAGCCGAGTGACTGGAATAACGCAAGCGTGTCCGTTGTTTAAGCCAGGTCTAGAAGTTAAGTATACCTTAGTTTTACCAGACCACTGAGCTGATTAACAGCTCTCCTAGGGCTGGCCCGCAGGATTAGACTTATTTTACGTGGCTAAGAACCAACTGGTTACTTAGCAACGGGACCTACAGCTTATTGTGGAATCCGAACCACATTATAGCGATAAATGAATTTCTATCACCAGAAATAAATTCCTCTAACTCTTCATTGGCCGTACGGAGACTCGAACTCGGGCCTGGCGAGTCCCAGTCCACAGCTCTACCGACCCGCCCAACGAAGAGGGGTGGAGGTAGTTTGATTGGTCAGCATCGAGGCAACCATTTTTATCAAGAGTAATTCGTTGGAATCGGCTGACTTTTATGGCCGGGCAATAACGTTCAATGATTTGTTGGACATGGGTATAGAATTTTATGATAATAAAAAAAAAGACATTAACATAGAAAGGCATCCTGGGTATAATCAAAATAGTATTGCTGGATAAAAGCTTCATATTAATAAAATTGTGAAGACATTTAAAAAGTAAACTATTCGGATAATAATTGCCAGAATAATATTTCTTTAAAATGATGACCTGTACACAAGCTTATGAATATGAAGCTTTTACCGCACAATAGTATTCCGAATGTGCCAAGAAAGTCATGTTATGCCAAGGATCCTTTTGTACTTAGTACAAAATTCTGTACCTAAGTTCAACAAATCATTAGGGCTTATTGTCCGGCCATGAAATGTCAGTTGATTCCAACAAGCCCACTGACAATTGGATCTATTTTTAAACACGACATTTAGAGACTTCTTATCGTATCTTACGCTGTCTATATCTATACTTGCATTAGATGTGACCTAGGAAAATACGTTGGAGCCTCAAGAAGACTTCCTACAGTCCAAATAGTTTGCCACAAGGGAGTGAATTTTCGTACTTGAGTTAAATTATCATCCCCTGAATTTTCTAGCATCCATGACCATGGAAAGGTGTAAGAGTAATATTGAATATAAACATTTCAAAAATCTTATAAAAGAGTCTTCTCCACAACAGCTAGTGGCCTTCGAATTGCTCTTTATACAAATGGTTGCTCCGAAACTGAACAACCAAACTACCTCCAGTCCTCTTACCTGGTGTAAACAACGGCCATCCTTTCGTTGTTCCAATCACTCGTTTTCCTTCCTCGACTGCAAATGGTACCGTAGTTGCGTTGGTGTTCTTTTCATTTGCGTTTTATTGCAATTGGGTATTTTTAGATGAATATTTTTATTATAACTATATTTTATCTTAGTAATTTTCAACTTGAAAATTGGGCTGGTCCTGAAAAAGTTGTGTTAATAACAACGGACGCCTGCAATGAAACCCTTCCTAATATATAAATTATATATATAAATATATATATATATATATATATATATATATATATATATATATATATATATAATATATATATATATATATATATATATATACATATATATAAAGGATCTATATATATATATATATATATATATATATATATTTATATATATATATATATAGAATATATATATATATATATATATATATATATATATATATATAGAATATATATATATATATATATATATATATATATATATATATATATATATATATATATATATATATATATATATATATAATGCGTGTGTGTAAAATTTGACGCTCGGTGTTCCAGGCGATTGATTAAGTAAATGTCTTACTCTGGCGTCGTAACTGTCAGCCAGAGACCACACTTCCCATAACTTGTTTGCATATTGAAGGTTAGCAATTTGTTAACATAGAGTGCTTGCACTTTTGACATATTTTTTCATCCCCCCCCCCCATTTATCTACTTCATATATCAGTCTGAGTGAATTACAGAATTTGTTGAAATGAGGCCAGAGTAATTTATTTTTTGCATTTCACTTCCAGCCAGATATACCTCCGCTTCGACAAACATTGGAATATTTGTGCGCGCTTTAGTTGTTACATCAAGACTTAGAAGATGAACTTGTTTGTACGTCTCGCGTCCGTGATTTAGCTTATCAGCTGCACCTTCTTCAGTAAGTTCGTGTTCGGTTTCAGAAATCAATACAAATTTGTAAAATTTGACGATAGTTCTGTAAATAAAACTTTCCAGACAAAGACTGACTTCAATCCATATCTCAGACTAGTTGCTTATATCTCAGGTAGTCGCCTTTCCGAGAAAATAATCAAATATGCATTAATGGGCGACAGCTGTAATATATTTCACCCCTGCATAACTTTTACGGCAAATTGCTTGGTGAAAGTGATATGGACACTTTCTTTGTAGAAAGAAAACGTTCTTTGTAACTATGAGATATTCACACTCCCATTGCCTGCAAAAAGCATAATTATAAAATCTTACTTTCATACCATTTACAGAAATTATATGCTGTGATTTCATATTACTAAATAATGTAGCTTCTCCTACATATAGTTCTCCTACCAATCAACTGTAATAACTTTTTGAGTAACTTCAAACCAAGAAATGCGTTTATGACAAGTTATGTATCATCTTTCGCCAGAGAAGAGCAATGAGATAAATATACCTCCAAGAACAGAAGGAAGAATGAACCGAGTCCGCATATTTTTCTTCACCATATTTAATTGATTACCCGATGTGAGCAAATCTGTGGCTGTTTTTTTCCACATTTTATTCCGTCATAAATGATAGGGTGCAACTGAGTGCCTCCAGCCTTTATCTCTCTTAAAAACAGAATAAAAGCATATATATATATATATATATATATATATATATATATATATATATATATATATATATATATATATATATATATATATATATATTATTTGTATGTATATATATATATATATATATATATATATGTATGTTTGTTGTGTATATATATATATATATATATATATATATATATATATATATATATATATATATATATATATATATATATATATATTCGTGTTTGTATGAACTGATAATAATCGTTTTGAATTCTTTCATATTGTCTTCACGTATATTGGAAGGCACTGAAACACAAGCACACGTATGCACGTACATACTGTTACATAGCTACCTATCTATCTACAGTATCTATCTATCTATATATATGTATATATGTATATATATATGTATATATGTATATATATATATATATATATATATATATATATATATATATATATATATATATATATATATATATATATATATATATGTATATATATGTAATAGGCCAATCCTGAAGCCTATGCTTTATTTAAATCACTGTTTTAAGAACAGAGGTTGGAATCTCGCTTTTCCCGAGATATTTGAGTGATAGCGTGTAGCGTGAGCCGACATCATAAGTTATACCTTTCCCTAACTAAATTCTAAGGACTACTGGAATGAGATACTAGGTGCAAAACTAAACCTTTATTGAAAAAAAATAACGAAAATAACTTCTTTAAAATCACGAAGATTGAAAACGAATGATTCAACATAACTATAAAAAATTCTTCTAAGGAAACAAGGTCCAAAATCATAAACACAAAATTATTTAAAGAAAATACAGAAATAACTCATCTGTCATTCAAATCATAAACAGGTCAATTAATAGAATCAGGTCATTTCAAAAATGTCATACCACTCCCTTCCTTGAAGAGGAACGTGAAGGAAGGAGGAAGGAATACCTGTAAAAGAATACCGTTATATTAAAAACCAAATTCCCAGAATACGAATGCATAACCACAAGATTTCACTGCAACATAGATAGAGTTTTTCCAGAGTCTGAAAGAAAAGATCTAAAATGTTTATGAGTTGTGCTCACTTCACAAAAATCCTCTGGGACACAGCCTCCATGTGTGCTGCTTCTTTTTTCACAGACACATGCTAAATTATACCGATAACGGATCGTAATGCCCCCTCCATCAATGATCACTCCCATTTTATTCAATATGCAATACACATATGAATGCACTCACGTGACATCTCCCAGTTCAGTGTTCGACAAAAACACGCCCTCTGTACGCCAAGGTGTCACGGGTACTGGTCACACGTACTCACGTACTCACTTGAATGCTTTCTTCAAAACTGGATTTATAACCGGTTCACCTTCTAGAATGTTCTAAGCTGAAACTGCATTTTCGATCTCGTGTCTTATCACCAAGGGCTCTGCGACTTCTCGTGGTATGCGAATGGTTCAGCATTTTCCTATATGCTGTGTATAGCCAAAATGGACCCTGCGAACAGCTGACCCAATCTTTCAAAGGTCACCTTCGCGAGGAGTTACAGTAGCTCGGTCCACGCACCTGAGGTGTCCCCACCTCAAAAGATCTAGGTGCAAAACTTACATATATCTCATAACACCGATATTATAGCACAATCAGTTCTTTTATGAAACGCATTACTTGAGACGATTTCACTCCTGGTACTGCCTCACGCTGAAAGGCCTGGACTACGCACGCTAACGGTGATCCGACCAAGATGAAAGGCTTGCGACTGCACCAGTCCAAACTGAATGTATTCTTACGTTTCCCAGCGATCCGACCAAGATGAATGGCTTGCAACTGCACAAGCCCATCTTGAATGTGGCGCTCGCGAATCCTTTACGCCAACCCAACATCTCCCCGAAAGTACGGCAACATGTAGAAATCCTGCCCAACATCTCTCCAAAGCTCTGGATCGTCTCACCAAAGTGCAGAAGTAACGTTGACAACTTTCTCATATGTTGAGGACGGTGAAGCTATTCCAACATCTCGGTTGCGAGGAAGTAGTGTTTTTCGTAAGTCGGTCATATCGACAGTCATATCAAAAAGGTAACTTTTCTATTCCCTATGCCATATTATTACTGAACCAATAAGACTACTAGTGCAAAGGTTATATGCTCTCAATGTGAAACAATTCCAAGTTGCTACCCGGAATTTCCACAGTCAACCCACTATCAGGTACACTAACTCTAAGGAACTATTCATAAAAATTCTACCCAACAAAAAATTACCCGAGAATCCTATCCATACACTGAATACACGAAAAGCAATTCTAAACATCTGAAAAGCATCATATCTCATAAAAAGACATCAAGGTTCAGCTCCGGTTAGTGAAAAATTGCTCAGTACCCGACTAATTCTCAGCACAATAGCAATTGACATATTGGCAATCGCTCCTACGATCCTAACAACTACAATTACTCATGGCACAGCTCTCTTAATTTTTAAAAGAGAACTGAAAAACTCCAAATACTTGAATTCGATATCCCTATCAAAAACTTCCTGAACTTCTCCTAAATCCTAACTGACATATCCCAACCTGTAAAAGATCAGACTCGTTCGGTCCGATGTACTAAATACCTCCCCAAAAACAAAATCCTAAACAACAAACCTTTTTTCTGTAACTCCATACTCAAAGATATTGCGTCAGACGACAAAACACATCATAACATTCTTACATAATATCACATGGGTCAAATTTCGTATGAAATTCGTCCATGTTACAATTCCCAAAGTCATATGAATGCAAACCATTAACTCAAAGTAACCCATTATTATCGCCAAGTGCGAACGATGAAGTCCCAAACAACAGATGCGAAAAAAAAAAACTCAAATTCAAATATCTACAAAACTCTATTGTATTCTGCACACAATTTACACTAAGTACTGCAGCTTACAGCAGAAATCACAATGAACCCGAACTATTCAAGATTTGTAAACTCTACGGACTAACGTCCTCCTCAATCCACAAGTCATGCCCATTTACAACCCATTAACACCTGAAATGAAAAATGACCCGTAATTACCCATTATCATAACAACAATACAACCCAGGAATACATCCATGCTAATACCCATTAACCCTTCTTTTTGATCTAAGAAATATGTGTCAAACGAAACACACCCGTGTTTTCATCCAGAACAACAAATCTATTTCCCTTCTTTGCTTCAACAACACTGAACGGACCTTCAAACTTAGGACTCAGCTTATTGTTCAGCTGATTCCTGACATTTATCTTCAAATAAACACTGTCCTCAACAGCCACTTTGACTCTATCTGGCTTTGCATTACTCCTATCTACCATGTCTCGCGTTTTTTCATCTCAAGATTCTTTGCAAGGCGCGCATATCTCTCTTTCGCAGTTGAAATCAGCGAGTTTACAGTATCGTCACCTGTTGGAATGGCAATAGATCAAATGTGCCTCACGCTGGGTATCAAGACAGCGCTTCATAGGGAGACATTCCAATGGTATCGCTTAGCGTCGCGTTTATACTATGCTGGATCTGTGGAAGATAGCGGTCCCAATTTGGGTCATTACCTCCCACGGTCATTCTAAGACCTTCAATAACCTTTCTATTTGCTTGTTCGCACAAGCCATTCGCTTCTGGTCTATATTAACCTTCTTAATCCCCATTATGTCTGCGAGACCTTGCATTGCGCGATTTACAAATTCCCGTCCGTTATCTTTAATTAGGATTTCCGGTGCTCCATATCTGCAAATATACCCATGAAAAAAAGAACGCGATAGCCACCTCCTCCGCTGTTTTATGCTTCAATGGGAAAGTCTCTACGAACCTAGTTAACTCGCCAACGACCACCAACAGGTGCTTATGGCCATAGTTAGATTCACAGAATTTACTCAAGATGTCCATGTGGACTCTTGCTGTGGGTCTGGTAGGAATCGGGAATGATCCTAATCGACAGGATACGATTCTAGATGGCTTACATGTATTACAGACTGAACAACCTCTGACAAAGTCTTCTATATCTTTGGACATATTTCTCCAAAAGAATTGTCCTTGTACGTTCTGATACGTCTTCTCAATTCCTAGGTGAGGATTGCTAGACCTACTGTGAACAATATCTAACACTGTAGGTACCAGGCTCGTGGGAACAACCATTTGCATCGTATCACTCTTATCTTCACTATTTATCTAATCTTCCTAAATAACAGATTACCCTCTAATTCAAGCCCCGCAAAAGGCAGCTTATAACCATTCCTAACAAACTCCCCTCTAAGAAATGCTTTTGCATCTCTCAAGGTCTCATCTTCATCCTGTTTTTTTTTTTTTTTCTACCAAACTAATATCCCAGACTATGCTATCTCCCGATACATAACATACATGCGTACCTTGCTAATCAGAACAAGTTCTACTAAGGGCGTCTGCTACCACATTCTGTCTACCCTCTATATACTTTATTTTAGCATCAAAATCCCTGATTGTTAGAAAACATCGGGGTCTTTTGGGAGAAAGATCCTGTTTATTAAAAAGATCCACCAAAGGCGTATGATCAGTCAAAACCTCCACCTGAGTACCCATTATTAAAACTTTGAAATGAACTAAAGCCGATACCACGGCAAAGGCTTCCTTGTCAACCACGAACATGAAGCGCTCATTACTACTTCTTAAAAATTACAAAGAATGAAAACGAATGATTCAACGTAACTATCAAAAATTCCTCTAAGGAAACAAGGTCCAAAATCATAAACACAAAATTATTTAAGGAAAAATACAGAAATAACTCATCTGTCATTCAAATCATAAACAGGTCAATTAATAGAATCAGGTCATTTCAAAAATGTCATACCACTCCCTTCCTTGAAGAGGAACGTGAAGGAAGGAGGAAGGAATACCTGTAAAGAACAGCGTTATATTAAAAACCAAATTCCCAGAATACGGAATGCATAACCACAAGATTTCACTGCAACATAGATAGAGTTTTCCAGAGTCTGAAAGAAAAGATCTAAAATGTTTATGAGTTGTGCTCACTTCACAAAAATCCTCTGGGACACAGCCTCCATGTGTGCTGCTTCTTTTTTCACAGACACATGCTAAATTATACCGATAACGGATCGTAATGCCCCCTCCATCAATGATCACTCCCATTTTATTCAATATGCAATACACATATGAATGCACTCACGTGACATCTCCCAGTTCAGTGTTCGACAAAAACACGCCCTCTGTACGCCAAGGTGTCACGGGGTACTGGTCACACACGTACTCACGTACTCACTTGAATGCTTTCTTCAAAACTGGATTTATAACCGGTTCACCTTCTAGAATGTTCTAAGCTGAAACTGCATTTTCGATCTCGTGTCTTATCACCAAGGGGCTCTGCGACTTCTCGTGGTATGCGAATGGTTCAGCATTTTCCTATATGCTGTGTATAGCCAAAATGGACCCTGCGAACAGCTGACCCAATCTTTCAAAGGTCACCTTCGCGAGGAGTTACAGTAGCTCGGTCCACGCACCTGAGGTGTCCCCACCTCAAAAGATCTAGGTGCAAAACTTACATATATCTCATAACACCGATATTATAGCACAATCAGTTCTTTTATGAAACGCATTACTTGAGACGATTTCACTCCTGGTACTGCCTCACGCTGAAAGGCCTGGACTACGCACGCTAACGGTGATCCGACCAAGATGAAAGGCTTGCGACTGCACCAGTCCAAACTGAATGTATTCTTACGTTTCCCAGCGATCCGACCAAGATGAATGGCTTGCAACTGCACAAGCCCATCTTGAATAATGGCGCTCACTGAATCCTTTACGCCAACCCAACATCTCCCTGAAAGTACGGCAACATGTAGAAATCCTGCCCAACATCTCTCCAAAGCTCTGGATCGTCTCACCAAAGTGCAGAAGTAACGTTGACAACTTTCTCATATGTTGAGGACGGTGAAGCTATTCCAACATCTCGGTTGCGAGGAAGTAGTGTTTTTCGTAAGTCGGTCATATCGACAGTCATATCAAAAAAGGTAACTTTTCTATTCCTATGCCATATTATTACTGAACCAATAAGACTACTAGTGCAAAGGTTATATGCTCTCAATGTGAAACAACTCCAAGTTGCTACCCAGAATTTCCACAGTCAACCCACTATCAGGTACACTAACTCTAAGGAACTATTCATAAAAATTCTACCCAACAAAAATTACCCGAGAATCCTATCCATACACTGAATACACGAAAAGCAATGCTAAACATCTGAAAAGCATCATATCTCATAAAGACATCAAGGTTCAACTCCGGTTAGTGAAATTGCTCAGTACCCGACTAATTCTCAGCACAATAGCAATTGACATATTGGCAATCGCTCCTACGATCCTAACAACTACAATTACTCATGGCACAGCTCTCTTAATTTTTAAAAGAGAACTGAAAAACTCCAAATACTTGAATTCGATATCCCTATCAAAAACTTCCTAAACTTCTCCTAAATCCTAACTGACATATCCCAACCTGTAAAAGATCAGACTCGTTCGGTCCGATGTACTAAATACCTCCCCAAAAACAAAATCCTAAACAACAAACCCTTTTCTGTAACTCCATACTCAAAGATATTGCGTCAGACGACAAAACACATCATAACATTCTTACATAATATCACATGGGTCAAATCTCGTATGAAATTCGCCCATGTTACAATTCCCAAAGTCATATGAATGCAAACCATTAACTCAAAGTAACCCATTATTATCGCCAAGTGCGAACGATGAAGTCCCCAAACAACAGATGCGAAAAAAAAAACTCAAATTCAAATATCTACAAAACTCTATTGTATTCTGCACACAATTTACACTAAGTACTGCAGCTTACAGCAGAAATCACAATGAATGAACTAATCAAGATTTGTAAAACTCTACGGACTAACGTCCTCCTCAATCCACAAGTCATGCCCATTTACAACCCATTAACACCTGAAATGAAAAAATGACCCGTAATTACCCATTATCATAACAACAATACAACCCAGGAATACATCCATGCTAATACCCATTAACCCTTCTTTTTGATCTAAGAAATATGTGTCAAACGAAACACACCCGTGTTTTCATCAGAACAACAAATCTATTTCCCTTCTTTGCTTCAACAACACTGAACGGACCTTCAAACTTAGGACTCAGCTTATTGTTCAGCTGATTCCTGACATTTATCTTCAAATAAACACTGTCTCAACAGCCACTTTGACTCTATCTGGCTTTGCATTACTCCTATCTACCATGTCTCGCGTTTTCATCTCAAGATTCTTTGCAAGGCGCGCATATCTCTCTTTCGCAGTTGAAATCAGCGAGTTTACAGTATCGTCACCTGTTGGAATGGCAATAGATCAAATGTGCCTCACGCTGGGTATCAAGACAGCGCTTCATAGGAGACATTCCAATGGTATCGCTTAGCGTCGCGTTTATACTATGCTGGATCTGTGGAAGATAGCGGTCCCAATTTGGGTCATTACCTCCCACGGTCATTCTAAGACCTTCAATAACCTTTCTATTTGCTTGTTCGCACAAGCCATTCGCTTCTGGTCTATATTAACCTTCTTAATCCCCATTATGTCTGCGAGACCTTGCATTGCGCGATTTACAAATTCCCGTCCGTTATCTTTAATTAGGATTTCCGGTGCTCCATATCTGCAAATATACCCATGAAAGAACGCGATAGCCACCTCCTCCGCTGTTTTATGCTTCAATGGGAAAGTCTCTACGAACCTAGTTAACTCGCCAACGACCACCAACAGGTGCTTATGGCCATAGTTAGATTCACAGAATTTACTCAAGATGTCCATGTGGACTCTTGCTGTGGGTCTGGTAGGAATCGGGAATGATCCTAATCGACAGGATACGATTCTAGATGGCTTTCACATGTATTACAGACTGAACAACCTCTGACAAAGTCTTCTATATCTTTGGACATATTTCTCCAAAAGAATTGTCCTTGTACGTTCTGATACGTCTTCTCAATTCCTAGGTGAGGATTGCTAGACCTACTGTGAACAATATCTAACACTGTAGGTACCAGGCTCCAGGCTCATCAAGGAACAACCATTTGCATCGTATCACTCTTATCTTCACTATTTATCTAATCTTCCTAAATAACAGATTACCCTCTAATTCAAGCCCGCAAAAAGGCAGCTTATAACCATTCCTAACAAACTCCCCTCTAAGAAATGCTTTTACATCTCTCAAGGTCTCATCTTCATCCTGTTTTTTTTTTTTCTACCAAACTAATATCCCCAGACTATGCTATCTCCCGATACATAACATACATGCGTACCTTGCTAATCAGAACAAGTTCTACTAAGGGCGTCTGCTACCACATTCTGTCTACCCTCTATATACTTTATTTTAGCATCAAAATCCTGATTGTTAGAAAACATCAGGGGTCTTTTGGGAGAAAGATCCTGTTTATTAAAAGATCCACCAAAGGCGTATGATCAGTCAAAACCTCCACCTGAGTACCCATTATTAAAACTTTGAAATGAACTAAAGCCGATACCACGGCAAAGGCTTCCTTGTCAACCACGAACATGAAGCGCTCATTACTACTTCTTAAAAATTACAAAGAATGAAAACGAATGATTCAACGTAACTATCAAAAATTCCTCTAAGGAAACAAGGTCCAAATCATAAACACAAAATTATTTAAGGAAAAATACAGAAATAACTCATCTGTCATTCAAATCATAAACAGGTCAATTAATAGAATCAGGTCATTTCACCAAAATGTCATACCACTCCCTTCCTTGAAGAGGAACGTGAAGGAAGGAGGAAGGAATACCTGTAAAAAAATACCGTTATATTAAAAACCAAATTCCCAGAATACGAATGCATAACCACAAGATTTCACTGCAACATAGATAGAGTTTTCCAGAGTCTGAAAGAAAAGATCTAAAATGTTTATGAGTTGTGCTCACTTCACAAAAATCCTCTGGGACACAGCCTCCATGTGTGCTGCTTCTTTTTTCACAGACACATGCTAAATTATACCGATAACGGATCGTAATGCCCCCTCCATCAATTATCACTCCATTTTATTCAATATGCAATACACATATGAATGCACTCACGTGACATCTCCCAGTTCAGTGTTCGACAAAAACACGCCCTCTGTACGCCAAGGTGTCACGGGGTACTGGTCACACACGTACTCACGTACTCACTTGAATGCTTTCTTCAAAACTGGATTTATAACCGGTTCACCTTCTAGAATGTTCTAAGCTGAAACTGCATTTTCGATCTCGTGTCTTATCACCAAGGGCTCTGCGACTTCTCGTGGTATGCGAATGGTTCAGCATTTTCCTATATGCTGTGTATAGCCAAAATGGACCCTGCGAACAGCTGACCCAATCTTTCAAAGGTCACCTTCGCGAGGAGTTACAGTAGCTCGGTCCACGCACCTGAGGTGACCTCACCCACCTCAAAAGATCTAGGTGCAAAACTTACATATATCTCATAACACCGATATTATAGCACAATCAGTTCTTTTAAGAAACGCATTACTTGACACGATTTCACTCCTGGTACTGCCTCACGCTGAAAGGCCTGCGACTACGCACGCCAACGGTGATCCGACCAAGATGAAAGGCTTGCGACTGCACCAGTCCAAACTGAATGTATTCTTACGTTTCCCAGCGATCCGACCAAGATGAATGGCTTGCAACTGCACAAGCCCATGTTGAATGTGGCGCTCGCGAATCCTTTTCGCCAACCCAACATCTCCCCGAAAGTACGGCAACATGTAGAAATCCTGCCCAACATCTCTCCAAAGCTCTGGATCGTCTCACCAAAGTGCAGGAAGTAACGTTGACAACTTTCTCATATGTTGAGGACGGTGAAGCTATTCCAACATCTCGGTTGCGAGGAAGTAGTGTTTTTCGTAAGTCGGTCATATCGACAGTCATATCAAAAGGTAACTTTTCTATTCCCTATGCCATATTATTACTGAACCAATAAGACTACTAGTGCAAGGTTATATGCTCTCAATGTGAAACAATTCCAAGTTGCTACCCGGAATTTCCACAGTCAACCCACTATCAGGTACACTAACTCTAAGGAACTATTCATAAAAATTCTACCCAACAAAAAATTACCCGAGAATCCTATCCATACACTGAATACACGAAAAGCAATTCTAAACATCTGAAAAGCATCATATCTCATAAAAGACATCAAGGTTCAACTCCGGTTAGTGAAAATTGCTCAGTACCCGACTAATTCTCAGCACAATAGCAATTGACATATTGGCAATCGCTCCTACGATCCTAACAACTACAATTACTCATGGCACAGCTCTCTTAATTTTTAAAAGAGAACTGAAAAACTCCAAATACTTGAATTCGATATCCCTA
Source organism: Macrobrachium rosenbergii (assembly GCF_040412425.1). NCBI lineage: Eukaryota > Metazoa > Arthropoda > Malacostraca > Decapoda > Palaemonidae > Macrobrachium > Macrobrachium rosenbergii. The sequence continues at coordinate 44,046,607 of NC_089784.1, forward strand.
TCAAAAACTTCCTAAACTTCTCCTAAATCCTAACTGACATATCCCAACCTGTAAAAGATCAGACTCGTTCGGTCCGATGTACTAAATACCTCCCCAAAAACAAAATCCTAAACAACAAACCCTTTTTCTGTAACTCCATACTCAAAGATATTGCGTCAGACGACAAAACACATCATAACATTCTTACATAATATCACATGGGTCAAATCTCGTATGAAATTCGCCCATGTTACAATTCCCAAAGTCATATGAATGCAAACCATTAACTCAAAGTAACCCATTATTATCGCCAAGTGCGAACGATGAAGTCCCAAACAACAGATGCGAAAAAAAAAACTCAAATTCAAATATCTACAAAACTCTATTGTATTCTGCACACAATTTACACTAAGTACTGCAGCTTACAGCAGAAATCACAATGAACCCGAACTAATCAAGATTTGTAAAACTCTACGGACTAACGTCCTCCTCAATCCACAAGTCATGCCCATTTACAACCCATTAACACCTGAAATGAAAAATGACCCGTAATTACCCATTATCATAACAACAATACAACCCAGGAATACATCCATGCTAATACCCATTAACCCTTCTTTTTTGATCTAAGAAATATGTGTCAAACGAAACACACCCGTGTTTTCATCCAGAACAACAAATCTATTTCCCTTCTTTGCTTCAACAACACTGAACGGACCTTCAAACTTAGGACTCAGCTTATTGTTCAGCTGATTCCTGACATTTATCTTCAAATAAACACTGTCCTCAACAGCCACTTTGACTCTATCTGGCTTTGCATTACTCCTATCTACCATGTCTCGCGTTTTCATCTCAAGATTCTTTGCAAGGCGCGCATATCTCTCTTTCGCAGTTGAAATCAGCGAGTTTACAGTATCGTCACCTGTTGGAATGGCAATAGATCAAATGTGCCTCACGCTGGGTATCAAGACAGCGCTTCATGGGAGACATTCCAATGGTATCGCTTAGCGTCGCGTTTATACTATGCTGGATCTGTGGAAGATAGCGGTCCCAATTTGGGTCATTACCTCCCACGGTCATTCTAAGACCTTAATAACCTTTCTATTTGCTTGTTCGCACAAGCCATTCGCTTCTGGTCTATATTAACCTTCTTAATCCCCATTATGTCTGCGAGACCTTGCATTGCGCGATTTACAAATTCCCGTCCGTTATCTTTAATTAGGATTTCCGGTGCTCCATATCTGCAAATATACCCATGAAAGAACGCGATAGCCACCTCCTCCGCTGTTTATGCTTCAATGGAAAGTCTCTACGAACCTAGTTAACTCGCCAACGACCACCAACAGGTGCTTATGGCCATAGTTAGATTCACAGAATTTACTCAAGATGTCCATGTGGACTCTTGCTGTGGGTCTGGTAGGAATCGGGAATGATCCTAATCGACAGGATACGATTCTAGATGGCTTACATGTATTACAGACTGAACAACCTCTGACAAAGTCTTCTATATCTTTGGACATATTTCTCCAAAAGAATTGTCCTTGTACGTTCTGATACGTCTTCTCAATTCCTAGGTGAGATTGCTAGACCTACTGAACAATATCTAACACTGTAGGTACCTTGGACAGGCTCGTGGGGAACAACCATTTGCATCGTATCACTCTTATCTTCACTATTTATCTAATCTTCCTAAATAACAGATTACCCTCTAATTCAAGCCCCAAAAAGGCAGCTTATAACCATTCCTAACAAACTCCCCTCTAAGAAATGCTTTTTGCATCTCTCAAGGTCTCATCTTCATCCTGTTTTTTTTTTTTTTTCTACCAAACTAATATCCCAGACTATGCTATCTCCCGATACATAACATACATGCGTACCTTGCTAATCAGAACAAGTTCTACTAAGGGCGTCTGCTACCACATTCTGTCTACCCTCTATATACTTTATTTTAGCATCAAAATCCCTGATTGTTAGAAAACATCGGGGTCTTTTGGGAAAAGATCCTGTTTATTAAAAAGATCCACCAAAGGCGTATGATCAGTCAAAACCTCCACCTGAGTACCCATTATTAAAACTTTGAAATGAACTAAAGCCGATACCACGGCAAAGGCTTCCTTGTCAACCACGAACATGAAGCGCTCATTACTACTTCTTAAAATTACAAAGAATGAAAACGAATGATTCAACGTAACTATCAAAAATTCCTCTAAGGAAACAAGGTCCAAAATCATAAACACAAAATTATTTAAAGAAAATACAGAAATAACTCATCTGTCATTCAAATCATAACCAGGTCAATTAATAGAATCAGGTCATTTCAAAATGTCATACCACTACCCTTCCTTGAAGAGGAACGTGAAGGAAGGAGGAAGGAATACCTGTAAAAGAATACCGTTATATTAAAAACCAAATTCCCAGAATACGAATGCATAACCACAAGATTTCACTGCAACATGGATAGAGTTTTTCCAGAGTCTGAAAGAAAAGATCTAAAATGTTTATGAGTTGTGCTCACTTCACAAAAAATCCTCTGGGACACAGCCTCCATGTGTGCTGCTTCTTTTTTTACAGACACATGCTAAATTATACCGATAACGGATCGTAATGCCCCCTCCTTCAATGATCACTCCCATTTTATTCATTATGCAATACACATATGAATGCACTCACGTGACATCTCCCAGTTCAGTGTTCGACAAAAACACGCCCTCTGTACGCCAAGGTGTCACGAGGTACTGGTCACACACGTACTCACGTACTCACTTGAATGCTTTCTTCAAAACTGGATTTATAACCGGTTCACCTTCTAGAATGTTCTAAGCTGAAACTGCGTTTTCGATCTCGTGTCTTATCACCAAAGGGCCCTGCGATTTCTTGTGGTATGCTAATGGTTCAGCATTTTCCTATATGCTGTGTAAAGTCAAAATGGACCCTGCGAACAGCTGACCCAATCTTTCAAAGGTAACCTTCGCAAGAAGTTACATATATATAAACTTTATCACATACACAATTGTTCTCTGCATTAATAGAATTACTAGCAGGACCTCATTCAAACTGGATGGCACCTAGTTGAGATATTTCTACACTAGACACCATCCAGTTGGAATGAGGTCCTGCTAGTATATACATATATATATGTATATATATATATATATATATATATATATATATATATATATATATATATATATATATATATATATATATATATATATATATATATAAATGAATCACGAAAATGTGGAACGTATATGATGCATATGTAAATAAAAGATAAAATCCACGAAGGAAAGGGAACACTGGAGTGCTATATATATATATATTTAAATGTCTGTCGTCCTTTAAGTAAAGGACGACAGACAGACAGTCAGTTCAAACAAGTGTTTTCATTTCCTTCTGCAATCCAGATTTATCCTTTATTATATATTTTATATATATATATATATATATATATATATATATATATATATATATATATATATATATATATATATATATATATATATATATATATATATATAATTATATATATATATATGGATCACATTTATTGCAATACAACAGTATGATATGAAGATAAAGGGCCCACAAAACACGGTTTGAACGTTGCAACTATAAATTTCGAGCACTTCCTTCTGTGCCCCTGTTCACTGGTAAAGTATGGACTATTGAAATGTTACAATAGTATGTATATATATACAAAGCATACACAGGTGTGTCAGTAAGTCACCGTTGGTATGCAGGTGGCCGTTTCCCTGGAAGGATTGGAATTAAGTAATTCCGTCAAAGAAAGAAAATGATGCGCAAATTGAAATGAAATGAAAACATGAATATAAACAAAACATAATGCAGGAGTTATTATACAAACCTGCTTAATAAGGAGCTCCGCAAATTTGTCATCATGAGATTATCGAGCTTTGCCTCTAACTGGTGAAAATGGAATATGGACTGATGTTCGATTTGAAAGGATTGCAACACCCAGCTCTCTGTCCGCGTTAATGTAAATGGATTTTCTGTTTAATTAGGATATTATACAATTGATATTACTCAAAATAAATTAAAATTTTTACTAACCTTTGGTCATTCTAAAAAGGAATTCATTCTTTATCCTAAAAAAAGATGTCATTAACCTGAATGGTGTTTAATTGTGTCACTTTGTCGAACTCTGGTCATTGCATTTGACAAGAGAGGAATGATTTAAAAGCACGATTAATCCTATGATATTCAGTAAGAGAAAGTGCTACCAAAAAAAATCATGATATGTATTAGCGACGGGAGTACATCTTTTGTATTTATTGGTTGTGTGATCGAAATAATTATGAGTGCGAGAGTTCAGGACGTAATGGAGAACTATAAAGTGATGAACAGCTAAGATGGCTTCTAGAAGCATCAGTTATATTCTGCTGATTGGAATGCCCTTGCCACAGCTGGAAGAGAGAGAGAGAGAGAGAGAGAGAGAGAGAGAGAGAGAGAGAGAGAGAGAGAGAGAGAGAGAGAATATCTTTTGAATGGATTCACCACACAGTAGTAAGAATGCCCCTTTGTTTTAAAAACCATGATATCCAAGTATTCTTACGTTCCATCAAAAGCAATAAGCTGGAAGTTCTTATCGTATACTTCATCAGAATAATAATCCCCACAATTGAACGATATCCTACCTAAGATGAAAGGTAAGCAGCAAAGACGCAATATCGGATATTCACGTCGTTGTTTGCAGTAAGAAGTTCTTCGGATCAGTCAAGATTAGTTCTCATCTTCACCTCTTTATATCTTTCTCACCAGACCAACCGAAATACACCCCTGCCTCTTTGTGCGTGCGGGATAAAAATATATATATATATATATATATATATATATATATATATATATATATATATATATATATATATATATATATATATATACAGTATATATATATATATATATATATATATATATATATATATATATATATATATATATATATATATATATATATATATATTATATATATAAAATTATATATATATATATATATATATATATTATATATATATATATATATATATCCTTATATATATATATATATATATATATATATATATACGTGATTTTGAGCGCGTGGTAGTCTTGTAAAAAACTGGCGATAGTTTGCAAGGTAACGATAAGAATTTGTTAAATAAAGAAAAGAATTAATGAAGTGCTTACCGTCAAACAAAGACGTCAATAACTGGTATTGGATCTTTGCCGCTCACCTCGATTTGTGTTTCTTGTAACAGAGAGAGCGTAAAAGAGGGTGTGTAAAGGATGGAAAGATCTAGAGTTTCATAAGAAAGAGTTTATTCATAAGAAAAAGAAAAGAAAACGTTCAAAACGTTAATAATCAGTCAGAAGTAACAGTTTTATTAAGGACATAACATAAAGATCCTTTGTTATAAAGTCAGTTTTGAGGAGAACAAACCTGATTTGCCAATTGAGCAACAGCACAAATCTAAACAAAAAATAACTAAATTTTGTAATAATTTTTAGGGTTTAATATAAATCCCTCCCAATATGTTGAAGTGAGATGTACTTATAATATATATATATATATATATATATATATATATATATATATATATATATATATATATATATATATATATATATATATATATATATACCCACACAGAGATAGAGAGAGAGAGAGAGAGAGAGAGAGAGAGAGAGAGAGAGAGAGAGTGTGTGTGCGTGTAGGTATTTAAAAGTGTGTATCGTTCAGGATCAAAAGGTGACAGAATGGGAGAAAAACAAAAAAGGTTCGTCGCCTCTAGATGACGAGAAACTTCATGGTCTAAATGGTAATGATGAAGAAAGAGAAGCGTTATTCGATGGAAATCGTTTACGTTGAAAAGGAGAAAGACTTTTGTTCCCCATAAAACTTATCTTAGAAAACTTAACAGCTAAACATTGATTCTGAGTTTTTCAGGCAGGGAGGCCATCAGTCTACTGGGTCGTTTTCCGAAGGTAATCTTAAGCTTTTAAAACAACTATACCGACTTCCACTCAATGCTGATTTTCTCTTCATAAAATTTCTTTATTGTTTGGTTTATATCTTGAAACACTTTCTTTGTACATTACAATTACACACTTATACATACATATGTACATACATACATACACTCATACATACACATACACACACACACACACACACACACACACACACACACATATATATATATATATATATATATATATATATATATATATATATATATATATATATATATATATATATATATATATATATATATATAAAGAGAGAGAGAGAGAGAGAGAGAGAGAGAGAGAGAGAGAGAGATGGTAACCAAGATGTGAAATATTTGTTCATGGTGAACAGATAGGAGGAGCAGTTGGAGAACAATAGCTCTTTGTATAAAGGAAGAGGTAACCACTGTGGGAAAACCAGAATTACACAAATAATTTGATACTTTCAGAATTTATCATCCATTTGAATTCCGTGGTGACCTCTTGTTTGTAATCATAATTTTCTTGTTATCCTTTTACGAAAAGCAGTGAAAATATATAGTTGTACTGAGTGACTTTTCTGAGGATTCTTACTAGGGGCTTAAACCATAAAAAGCTAATTCTTTAATGATTTTTTTCATTTCTTCATAGATTTCTCCGAGTTTCTGATGATGGGTCATCATTTGCTAAATTTTGTGAACAACTTACCTTGACTAGTTTAGACGTGCTGACATACACGGTTTTTTTTTTTTTTTTCTGAATGAACTTTCCACAATTCAGATTTAGTTTTCCTCGGTTATGTGATGTTTGTTACTGGTTCTTTACTTCTCTTTCATTCATCAATGTCCTTTCCTATCCATTAAGAAATATAATGCTACTTCTCATGAGAAAAAGTCATGTTCTTTTATTTTTAATTTCTCTTGAGAAACTAACTATTAAAACCATGTCATCTTGCCCTTTGTTTAATTTATGCAAATCTGGAAAGTATCCCTCAACTGGATAGAATGGTTGCAAGGCAAATCTCATTCCTATCCCCCTTATCAATTTTCTCAATACCTCAACCTACAGGGTAATGCCGGAGCTTTTGAATATTTTACCTTGCTTACCTCTCTATGTTTGGACTTAACTACGACTAACAGCATTTCTTGGCAGCAGCGCATTAAGGATGTAGCTAAACCTGCCTGCAGGGAGCTGATTTTAGGTGACACATTCTAGTGTGAGCCCTGGACTTTTACGAAGAATTCATTCGTCTAGAGTGAAGTGCTGTTCTCATTCAAAATAATGCTCTTCAATTACCACTGTTCTTGACAGAATTGAACCTACCTTGCTTTTATTTCAACAACTGCGACAAGCACGCCTGCACGCACATATTCTGACTCATCAGTAAGATAGCCAGCAAATGTTGCCACGTTAAGGTAATTAAAGTCTTGCTCCGTGATTCACTTCACAAACAATGATAAGACTGATTCCTAGACAACGATCTTGTTAGTACAACGACCTGACTGCTTAAACTAAAATGGAAAATGCAAATAATTATTCAGGTAATGTAATGGGAAAAAATAAACACAACAACAAAAGTAATATAAAAATACGCTAATTCGAGTTTGTCTTTAAACACTGCTTTTGTTGCATGACAAATTAGCTACATAGTACATTTAAATTTTACGCTTATGTCTTCCTGCAAAACATCACATTTAATGTTTCCCCTTTGTGGTACGGATTTATAAATATTAAAAGGAAACTAAAACATGACATAAAAATATTGATTACTCACCAGTCAAACAGTTTGTAGAAGAGTAGACTACTTACTTCACCTGAGGTAGCAAAAACTCCCCTGAATTTATAATATAAAAAGAAAAAAAAGCGAAAGGCGAAAGGAGTGTTCATGACGTCGCTATGAAGACTTCGTATCATACTCTTTTTGCATCTCATTATTTCTAGTGAAATAGTCTTACCAGACATTTATCAGAGGATTTTATAAAAATCCTGCACAGTATTACACTGATAATTTTCAGCAAATCTGGTCTCTTCACGTGAGAAATTCTTCTCACAACAATTTTTCTGATGCTTTTGTTTACTCATTGTTTTCGTGCGATCTATCTTTTATTGTAGAGCTATTAGGATCGTCTGTTTCATAAGAAATTATTGATTTGAGTTTTCCTTGTGAATTGCTGTCTGTCAGGTAATCGACAGACAAGAACTATGTTACTGTCTTTGTATCTGTATTCGTGTGAAATCCAAATATATTCATTCGCATGCTTATGGATTTTGTAGAGATATTTACGTCTCTATTGCTTATCGTAATAAGGGTGAAAGAACCACATCTAATTCGAGAATGACACTCTTACGTTATTATGCCTGATTTTTATTATAATTCTAGCATGAAGTCTGGAGCACTGTTTTAGTTATAATAATTCATTTTTATGTTTGAAATGACTCTTAGTGAATGCACTGCACCACGTATAGTAATAGTTGAAGGTGTTATTAGATCTTGTTTATACCTCTCGCCAGAGAAGCCATTAACCGAGGTCAAGAGTTCGGGAGAGGGGAAAAGAAGGGTAGTTGTTCGCCCTCTGTTCGCCCCTCTTCGCGCCCCTCCGCAGGCGTGTATGCGTATGTGCGTGCACTGTATGGGCGTGACGTCGCCCAAAATTGTATTGTCACACATCACCAATTAATTCACTACATTTAACCAATATGTTGAAATTGCGCAACATTATATTTGGAATTTATTTTTGATAACGAACTTGGGAATTGTCTTAAAGCTTTTTATGTACATGTAAACTTTGTAAGTTTGTTTTGTATTCGTGGTTATTGTATAACTTGTCTCTTTTTCCCCAGTAAAACCCGAATGCAGGACGGAACGTACAGCTTCTTGGCTCAACTTTTGAGTAGACCTGATAATATCTAGTGTCGTGTAGTGATGTGTGTGGACTTAGAAAGGGTGATTGCCCTTATCCTTTGAACTTTGCTGTAACTTGGTTCATTTGAGTGCCATTGAGTTATAATCCCCTTTTGAGTAATTCATTTTATTTGTCTCTTATGTAATTACTCTTTGATATGTTTAACCTTTAGTTATTAAATTAGTTTAACTTTAAATTCAACAGATGCGTTTCAATATCCCCCATTTTATTTCATTTTCCTGTGTTTCAGTTTTAAGAATGGTGAATATAATTTGATCTGATAAACTTGTATTGTGTTCATACTTTAAGGTTACGCAAGTAACTTATAGAAACGAGGTAACATGTAGCGGTCCTCTAAGGTCTGAAAATCAACCCGTGAGTACTCGCAAGATTTTGAGAGAGAGAGAGAGAGAGAAGAGGGCGCGTACCTCTCGTCGTATCTTGCAGCAACTTATGGTCTGAGTTCATGTCTATAGGGACTGCTCAGTAAGTAATAGTACTTAATTGTGGTACTAATCAGTGATGATATTAGTGTGTTATCCTCGTTAGTAATGAATTGGGTTGAGAGATATCTCCCCGTAATTTAGAAACCGCAAAGGGAGCGGGGTGTTGTTACGTAAGGCTTTTAGCGGTTTTTTGACCAAGTAACAACATTAAGCATACAGTCCACTTTGTCCATACAATCAACCTTTTTTCGCCACACTTCATGTACACAGACAAACATTAAAGTGTATTTACAGCTTTTATTTGTAGTGCTTATACATGGTCTTTTATTGCTATTATCATAAATAATTTAATGTTGTCATTTAGAAATTCAGTGTGCTATTTTGTCCCTTTCTTCCATTCATCTTATTTATTTATTTTCCATTCGAGAGGGAAAGTTTCGTTTTTTGAAAAAATAATGCAACTGCCCCTACCATGATCATAATCTGCCTGGTGAATCGGAAATGGACCCCGTGATCAGAAAATCTCTAGGGTACTGTATCCGCTTCATACACCTACACAGATGGCTCATCAGCCAGTTGCACACATTACTTTCCTTTCCAGTAGCTATTTGGCACTACCTTCTTAATAATTTCTAAGTCATCGTCATCTACTCCTTCCTACCTCTGCTAACTAAATACCCTGATCTAATTGTTTTACTACTTCTGTGTACCTCCACATTTCTAACCTTTTAATCAGCAGCTCGAAACTTTTTTTCCTTCATTAGTAGTCAATATCAGCACTTCACTTCCTTACAGGAGAGCTGACTCAACAATCCCTTTATACTTTTTCCCCTGACTCCCATAAGCAATTAGTCTTTTTCTAATCTTGTGGCACACACACTATTGCTTTTTGGCCTCACATGTTTTGTGACTCGTCTTTTCTTTCGCCCAACCACCACCAGTATGAACATCATTGCCCCATCTTTCTAGTTTCCATTTACTCTCAATTTTATATATATTTTCTCCTTATACGGATTTCCAGTTATTTCTGGTGTACCTATCTATGGTGGTAGGAAGGATCTGCAACTATTTACGTTTATTAATTATTATTTAGATACTTCGTACGGCCTACTGTCCCTCCTACAGCCATAATGATAATTAGCAATTACTGACTCCTCCCTGTATTCTGTTTTCATTGTTGACGAGGGAGCATCAAGACCTGCTGAGCTTAGTCTTCAGTGGAGAGCCGGTCCTCAGACAAACATGTTTCATATGTCCTTTCTCTACCCGCATTTTTTGAGTCGAAGGTCCCTCACGAGGCATCTGTTTATATTTGTCAGGGTGATTCCATATTTTGGATAACTTCATTGTCTTTTTGTGGTCAGCTGAATGCTCTTTGACCACCACAGTAAAATCTCTGCACTTCGGTCTCAGACGTTACCTCATATATTTGGAAGATTCAGGCGCTATTCACTCCACGTGACTACAACGTTCTGTGATGTCAGGGAAAAATCTACTATAATAGGTCGGATGGACCAAAGTGAGCACCAAGTATTTCCAGGGTGCGTCCGTTAGTGGTAATTGTCAGTCATCTCTTTGAGTCCTTTTTGTAATTTAATGCCTCTCCTATCTGCTATATTGATTACAGATGATTATACACACACACACATACACGCGCACTCTCCCACACACACACACACACACACACACACACACACACACATATATATATATATATATATATATATATATATATATATATATATATATATATATATATATATATATATATATATATATATATATATATATATATATATATATATATATATATATATATATATATATATATATATATATATATATATATATATATATGTATATATATATAATATGTGTGTGTGTGTGTGTAAATATGTGTGTGTGCATGTGTGTGTGTTTAGAGTATATATCTTTTTACGTTTTTAATCTATTGAAGGATTTTTCTCGTCCTTCCAATGAGGGAAGTTTACATTCTGTATTCAAGTGTCATGTTGTACATGAGTGGTAAGCAAATATTTCCTTTTTGCCCCATTGTCAAACAACTTGGTTAAACATTATTTGAAGAATATAATTTTTCATGATATTATTTGGGTGTTACTTCGCTTCACGATGAGGATATCCAGCCTTGAATATAATTATGGTTATCTGGCTAAATTTTCCTGTCATTTAGTTAGTCGCATTTAAGGTAACACAGTTACAATTTCCTATATGTAATTACTTTTGGTTCTATTTCTCAGTTATATTTTTAATTATATTAAAATTCCATGACATATTCATATATATATATATATATATATATATATATATATATATATATATATATATATATATATATATATATATATATATATATATATATATATATATATAATTTACTTTTATGAGAACGGCAGGTGGAAAAGCTGAGCAACTGAGAGGAAGAGCCAGTTATTATGCGTCTAACCTGTTTGTGAGTTATAAAATTGTACTATAAATATCATGTTTTTAGGATGCATAACTAACTTTCCTTTCCGTAGCATTTGAATTGCATATAACTAAGGTGAGCATACTGTTTTTAGCTTACTCATCTTTCAAACACTGTCACCTATTTTACTATTTACTATTTTCTGAATTTTCACTTGCCTATCACTATCACTAATCCGTGCTACAACATTAACCATTCAACAACCCCATTCTTGGACAATTTTCTTATCTTACAGCTGCGCACTGACATTAATAGTACTTTCTCCGCGGTCTTGCATCATTCACTTCATGACATTACTGAATAAACACAGAAATGAAGCAAAACGAAACACACCCTCGTTTCAAAGCAACACTATACTAGTCACTCACACACTTACATGTTGCAATACAAATTTTGTTTCCATCATTAAAACTTTGAATCTAAGATGTCCTCACAACTATACGTCCACACCATGCATTCTTTACATCCTCTACGTTTCAGTCATCAGTTTCCTCTAGGTTCATATATACAAAAAGCAGTTGCTCCAGTTTTCTTTCGAAATTCTTTTATTGCTGTTATATAAAAAGGACGCAATCAATCATCCCTTTCCTTGTTAAAACACTAAATATTTTTCAGTATTGATCATTCTAACAAATTCGTTACTTTCTCTATCAAAATCCTACCATACAACTTCTTTGGTATATTATTTATATTACAATTATATAATTTTTATAGACTCGTCTTTCACTTTTGACCTTCACACGGTGTAACAATTACTCCTTTCACTCATTCTTTCAGAGCCTTTCCCTCATCCAGAATCTACCTTACAAACAGTTGTCAGCCGCTCGGCATCCCATTCGTAATCCTATACAAGATTGGGGCCTGTCCACTGTTCATAATTTGAAATGAATCCTCACCAGTCACTTTCGCAATCATCCTCATCTGATGATAATCCTATACAAACGTCCTTTAATGTCCAATTCACTCTACCTCAGGAATCATATATTTTCATATATGTCACCGGAAGGGGAATGTTTTTGTTGATAATAAGTTCGTCATCTCGTGGGCTCGAACCACGGAAGACAAGAACTCAGGACTACAGTGACGCGAATTTTAACCGCACAGCCAACAAGTGAGGTGTAAGTTGATACCGACTCTCACCTACAAATCCCAGTCGAACTCATATTTGTACCTAGAATCGATATCAACCCACCTCTGCCATACTAACCATGTAGTGCGTTTGTCGCACGCAGCCATATCATAAATTAATTTTTATCACATCACCGTGATTCATATACAAGCATCAAACTACAAACGTCCTTTAATATCCAATTCACTCTACCTCAGGAAAAATATATTTTCATATATGTTACCCTAAGGGGAATTTTTTAGTTGATAATAAGTTCGCCGTCTTGTGGGCTCGAACCACGGAGGACAAGAACTCAGGACTACAGTGATGTGAATTTTAACCAGACGCCCAACAAGTGAGGTATAAGCTGATACCGACTCTCACCTACAAATCCCCGTCGAACTCAGGTATTTGTACTTAGAATCGATATCAACCCAACACTGCCATGTTAACCATGTAGTGCGTTTGTCGCACCCAGCTATATTATGAATGAATTTTTATCACATCACCGACTTTCATACACAAGCATTAAGCTACAAACGTCCTTTAATATCCAATTCACTCTACCTCGAGAATTATATATTTTCATATGTTACCCAAAGGGAAATTTTTTAGTTGATAAAAAGTTCGTCGTCTCGTGGACTCAAACCACAGAAGACAAGAACTCGGGACTACAGCGACGAGAATTTCATCCACACTACCAAGAAGTGAGGTATGAGTTGATACCGACTCTCACTTACAAATCCCCGTCGAACTTAGGTATTTGTACTTAGAATCGATATCAACCCACCTCTGCCATGCTAACCATGTAGTGCGTTTTGTTGCACGCAGCCATATTATAAATGAATTTTTATCACATCACCGTGATTCATATACAAGCATTGAGCTACAAACGTCCTTTAATATCCAATTCACTCTACCTCAAGGGAATAATATATTTTCATATGAAAATATATTATTCTGATGTTATCCGAGGGAATTTTTAGTTGATAATAGGTTCGTCGTCTCGTGGGATCGTCACTGTAGTCCTGAGTTCTTGATATTCTTCCGTGGTTGTATATGACAAGGCGACGAACTCATCAACAACAAAAACCCTACATATTAGACATGGCAGATCCATTCTAAAAAAATACCTGAGTTATAAAAGTCGGTATCAACTTATACCTCACTTGTTGGGCGTTTGTAAATTCGCGTCACTGTAGTCCTGAATTTGTCTTATATGAATATATATATATATATATATATATATTATATATATATATATATACGTTTATATATATATATATATATATATATATATATATATATATATATATATATATATATATATATATATATATATATATATATATATATATATATATATATATATATATATATATATATATATATATATATATATATATATATATATATATATATATATATATATATATATATATATATATATATATATATATATATATATATATATATATATATATATATATATATATATATATATATATATATATATATATATATATATATATATATATATATATATATATATATATATATATATATATATATATATAATTTCTGACTCACATCTGAATTTCTGACTCACATCTGGATCTAACCAAGGTCTTTCAATTGAAAGGCAAGGCGGCTGCCAACTGGGCCATGCAAGTCTTAAAAGAAGATGGAATCTAAGTACAACAGCACCTAAGTTTTACCTAGGCAGGCTAACTGCCCTGCATACCAACATGTTTTCCCCAACTTCCCGACACAGCAGTGACCCAACTGACAGCATTTCGTTCGATTTATTCATTCCGAGTGAATATGATAGAAATAATCAACACACAACCACACAGGCAGAATTGTGCTTAGGTTCCAACTTGCTGGATAGCTTATTTTTTTTTTCTTACTAAGTTCTGCATTGTACAACTGTACACAAAACATTTGACAACCATTTTCTATAAATATAAAAGTTTTTCTTGTGATATATAAATAATTTCGAAGGCAATCATTACAGATTTTCACAGACAATATAAATGTTCAAATATGATTACACTTTGAGAGGCTCTCAATAATTATATTGAAAATTTTATAATACTATAAAATAATGATAATGATCATTAATATATAGTTAGCTTCATACTACCGACATAAGGTGTGTCTTCAGAGAGCATATTCCCGGGGTTTCTAGCTCTAATGTTTCATTCATTTTTCTGTCCGATTGATGTTGCGCCCTCTCCCTTTATCTTTTGAGAAATTTGGTCAACCCCACCGCGTTTTCATGATGGCATATTTGTTTTTTAAATGTTTCTAAAAAATATTAACAGAATAGGTGTCCTAATTCAGCAAACACAATAACAGATTTCATTAGTGGTTGTATATGAATATTGTCAGACGGTCAGTATCACCAAGTTACTTTCAGTACCAGTTAACAGTTGTTAACCTTTTGTCATCACGATACGTAGGTTCATTAAAACGTATTTGGACAAATATTGTGAATTGGTTTTGAATTTAACACCATGCATGAATCAGGTGGAAATTGACACGTTGTATGGTATACTATTTTACACTTCCCAGCACTCCCTTATATACATACTACCTTATATATAAAAGTGAATGTTTGTATGTAACTTTGTTTGTTTGTCCATATGTTTGCGCTCTATGGAAATCCGAACTGCTTGACCGAACTAGACAAAATTTGGCACGTGGCCATCATTTGACCCAACTTAGATAATGGGTAGAATTTGAAATCCTTACCCCCTTCCCATTCCCCTTCCCCCTTCACCGTTCCCTTTGTAACTTATGTGGTAACCGCTTGGCCGATCTAAACAAAATTTGGCACGAGGCCATCATTTCACCCAATTTAGACAACAGGTTAGGTTTCAAACCCATACCACCTTCCCATTCCCCTTCCCCCAGTCAACTTTGTAACTTATGTAGTAATAGTTTGACTGACCTAGACAAAATTTGGCATGTGACCATCATTTGACCCAATTTAGATAATAGGGTAGGTTTCAAATTCTTACCCCCTTCCCATTCCCCTTCCCCATCCCCTTCCTCTTCCCTTTGTAACTTATGTGGTAACCGCTTGACTGACCAAGGCAAAATTTAGCACATGGCAGCCATTTGACCCAACTTAGATAATGGGGTAGGTTTCAAACCAGTACCCCTTTCCCCACCCCCTTTGTAATTGACCTGGTATGTAAATTCTACCTCATTTCTTGTACTCGATTCCATAGAAATGTATTATTGAAATTGCTTTTCTTCCCTATGATTAATAATTCTGTATTAAGGTTCATGTTTAGGTTTAGTGGGGATGTGTTTAGGTTTAGTGGGAATGTGTTTAGGTGTAGTAGGGGTGTGTTTAGGTTTGATGGCAGGTGTGTTTAGGTTTAGTGGGATGTGTGCTTAGGTTTAGTGGGGGTGTTTCACTCAAGTGGGGTGAGTGTTTAGGTTCAGTTGGGGGTAAATGAGATAGTCACCACAGTAATGTCTGGATAAAATAGACAGTCACCACTGGAATACCTGTATACAGGGGGCAGTCAGTATACAGTAAGTCTTGGATAAAATGGACAGACAAGACAGTAATACCTTTATAAATGGGACAGTCACCACAGTAATATCTGGATAAAATGGACAATCACCACAGTAATACTTGGTTAAAATGGAGAGCCAGCATAGTAATATCTGGATAAAAGCGACAGGCAGTACAGTAATATCTGGATAAAAGGGAAAGTCACCACAGTAATACCTGGATAAACGGACAGTCACCACAGTAATATTGGATAAAAGGGACAGTCAGCACAGTAATACCTGGTATTAGGTAAACTTAAATTATTTTCTTTATTTGCATAACGTAAATTTAGATCAGCCTTGTTTTTTCTAGGTTTAATATCTACTTTTTAAGAAAGTCATTTTGTGGCAAGATAGCCGTTGTTTTGAATGGGTATTTGTTTACATTATTTTTGAACTTTAATATCCGTTGTCTGGTAATTTCTAGTGCTTAACGTAAAGTGCTTAATTTAACATTATTCAGTGTGGTTAGGCGCCTCCTTCCCGTTTATTTATATTATCGAACTATCGTTTTAACGAGTGTTTTTCTGTTTTTACGAGTGTTGATGAACGTCTCCTTAGTGATGTCTGGACGTCGGAGCTCGGCTCGAGTTAGTTCGGGCTATAGCAATTCCCTGACATACTGTCCTTTGAGCAGCTGATTAAGTTTTGGAATTTGGTTGACGATTGTTTGGCAGCTTTTTGGACCACGTTACGGATCTTCTCTTCGACTGTTGTTCGCAGGTCTTCTTGTCACCTGCGACTCGAGTGTTTCCTGCCTTGAGCCGCAACTTGGGTCCTTCATATGAGACTTGCAGGTACTCCTGTCACCTGCGACTTGAGTGTTTCCTGCTTTTCCCTGTCGAGGAGGATTCCCAGGGAATTGGTGCCGTCGCTTTCTCCCGGCACTGATGGGGATTTGCCTGCTGTTCCTGCGGCTCTGATCAGCTGTTTTCTGCTGTCAATCTGGGAGCTTGCTAGCTCGTGAAACGATCTGTAGGGAGTCTGACACCAGGTAAGACTAAGTATCCTTGGTTTTCGCATAGGATCACCTTCCCCTTTGTGTGGATGCTCTGGTGTTCATGACCTGCCCTGATAGCGGAATTGGTGATTTGATCACGGCCCTGGAATTTTCTCCTCTGCTGCCTCCACTAATGTGAAAAAAACTATATATGTATAGCAGTTGTATTATTCAAGTATATATATGTATAGTTTTGTCATGTTTATGCTGTGACTTCATAACGTCACCTGATTGTTCATAAATATTCCAGATATGGTTGCATTTATTTAGCTTTGTGGTAATAGGTAGGGATAATAATTTTCTTGTTTTGTTTTCTCTGCCTTCTGTCTTTGATTTAGCTTTAGGATAGTTTTTTTTTTTGCCTGGCCAGCAAAAGTGTTGGATCCAAACAAGATATTATTAATAATTGTCATTTCCTCCTTATTATCTATCTTTCTTTGATAGGGTTTAGCTTTATTAGTTTTAGGGAATCCAGTGGGATTCTAAGGACCGGTATTTGTCCTTCCTGGTTGTTACCAAGGTTGATCTAAATTTTGTATTTATTAAGTATTAAATATTGTTGAGTTTTCCTGAGTGTTTGTTTCCACTGACCTTTAGCACTGAGTTACATTTACTGACATCAATTCTATTAGTAAGAACTTGCATGACAACCCTGAGGGTTGTAACACCTGGTTAAAAGGGGCAGCCAGTAAAGTAATACCTGTATAAATGGGATAGACAGTACAGTAATACTTGGATAAAAGGGACATTCACCACAGTAATACCTGGATAAATGGGACAGTCATCACAGTAATACCTGGATTAAAAGAAGTCA
The DNA here is from genome assembly GCF_040412425.1 of Macrobrachium rosenbergii. Taxonomy (NCBI): domain Eukaryota; kingdom Metazoa; phylum Arthropoda; class Malacostraca; order Decapoda; family Palaemonidae; genus Macrobrachium; species Macrobrachium rosenbergii. The sequence continues at coordinate 44,064,903 of NC_089784.1, forward strand.
GTACAGTGATACCTGGATAAAAGGGACAGTCACCATAATCATGCATGGGCAAATGTGACAGTCACTACAGTAATATACGGATAACTGGGACAGTCACAACAGTAATATTTGGTTAAAAGGAACAGTTAGTACAGTAATTCCTGGGTAAACGGGACAGATACCACAGTAATATGTGGGTAAATGGGACAGTTAGAACAGCAATATCTGGATGAAATGACAGGCAGCACAGTAGTTTCTGAATAAAAGGGACAGTCAGCACAAGGAGGTGCAGGAATTTTTTTTAGTCCTTCCTGAGACTGTCTCTCTTTTGTATTAAATGCTTTTAAAAACTGCGTGAATGCAGCTATTGGAACATTTTTTTTTTTTTTTACAGATTCAGTGTAGGTCAGCCTGATTGGTTTTATTAATCTTCTTTAGGGATGAGTTTCTCATGTTTGTGCTATTTAGAATATTCACTGGGTTACAAATGCAGTGTTAAAAGGAAATTATTTTGCAGGCAATTTGCATTTTAGATGAGAGACATAAAAAAAAAACAATATCTATAAACGACCCGGAAATCATAGCCTTTGTCTGTTAAGGAAGATAATTAGTAAACATTTTTTTTTCTTTTTATCACTGCTACTAGTAGCTCTCTTGACTTCATTAAGAAATCATCCCGGACAACTTTCCATCCCCGGGATATTATGTTTGAAATAAGAGAAAACTTCTCTTCATCTCCAACACGAGGAATTATTTCGTATTGCCTGTTTGAAGACAACTGCTGGACCATCTGACCTCGCGGTAGTCGTCCATCCTAGCCTACCGATTGGATGGTGCGACCATCAGCATTTCCTGCTGGATATTCCATTTCTGCCCAACACTATTCTCTCTCACTGATTGGACATCCTAAATTTTAGACTCCTGGAATTTGTTTAAATGACTCTTATTGAACTTTTCCAAATAATACGGAGTTACCAAGACGAAAAGCCTGAAATAACGTTCGTGATGGAATTTCAAAGGTGGCGAGCGACAAAACCCCCTGGTGTTTGTAAATGATTCTTATAAAACTAAATATTTCACGTAGAAATTTCTTTATTCATTAGTAAATCTGATTCCGATAAAAAATAAGGAAAATAGAATAACTATTTGGTTGTAATCTCAATGTTCACGTTTCGCAGTTCCTTGAAAGTATAGAAATTTTAAATGATGGTGTGTACCAGAGATCAAAGATTAACGGAATAAATAACGTATGTATTTAGTTCAACTTGTATGGGGTTAAACAATAAAGAAATCCTCAATATAAAAGCAGAGAAACGTGTTCATTTTAGACAGATGGCATCCTACACAGAAACTGGGAAAAACACGCACTTTACACTGCACCTCATACGTGGCATTTAGTCTCTCATTATTTACAACCTAGTTATACACTTCAACGTTGTACTATTCCTCACTATTCCCTGATCAAAAGGCCCGTTCTTTCTACCACTTTTCCCCATCCATCCCTTACCATCAAAATCTCACCATGCGGTATGTGCGTGCAGACATCCTTACACATAAACGTACCGAAAACTACAAATAAATGTAATGAAAAGAAAGCAAAGAATATCGACAATGCATATCTCTTGCTTTATAAATGGCGAATTAATTATTTAATAGGATAATTTTCCTTTAAAAAAACTCGGTCCTTTATAACTTTCAGAATCTCCCTGGGTTTAAAGTTGGTTAGAAATGTTATTTCATTAAAGTAACGTGTAAATGCTATGTTCTAAAAATGGCAAACATTGGACGTCTTGACTTTATTCCATGATATAATGTACGATTTAGGTTAAAGCGAATTTTAAAAATGTTCAAAATATCAGTGAGTACCAGATCCCTAATTAATGGTGGGATAAATGAGAGTCTGGAAAAAGCGTATAATGAAATGCAAAAGATTACCTTCTTCTTCTCCGTCTTGGTAATAGGATCATTCATCATCGCTCTTCTCGGAGTTTTGCTTCCTTTTCTTAGTAAAAGGTCAGAAGTTCATGCTGTAATTCGCCTCCTTTGGAAATCTAGTGAAATGGCAGTTATATATTCTTTGTGAATAATCAGAGGTAGTCTGCAAGAGCATTTGGTCACTTTTATCAGGAAAGGACAGGGAAAATACGTTGGTCAGCAAAGTAAATTTTATATATTTTGTAAACATGATTACCCTTATTTTTATACTTGATATTCTCTCTCTCTCTCTCTCTCCCTCTCGCTCAAAATATTCCACATAATTCTGAAAACAACAAGCAAGTACGGAGCAGTTCTAGTCCGAATTACGAAATCATGAAACAAGAGGCTCGCGAGGATAAAGACGATATCCTTTTTTTTCTTCGCGTATTTTCCGCCCAAGAATGTTCAAATTCTTTTAGTACTGGAGCACTTTTAACATCAACGAAACTCAGAAATTAGACCCAAATTTTCTCAGTGCAATCCCTTGGGAATGTATTTGTGAAATCCCTAACGGCTCAAAAAGAGTGGACGCTGCTGCTGTTTTGGTACAGTAGAATGATTTGGCCTTATATCAGCCACCACGGGCTCTTGCTACAAGAGAAGCCAATTAAGCGAAGAGACATGGAGAGAAAAATAGCAGCAATAATGCGGGCAAAGGGAGCAATGGCCCTTTCATCTCACAATGATAAATAAACTTAAGGATTCATGTCGTTTCTTATAATTATTCTAGTACAGGTGAATTTTCCTTCTCTATTCAGTTAAAGAAAGATGAAAGGGCACTCTAATCCCGCTTTTATTTTTTTTAATACTATCCCTGGTCTCATCTGTTTCTTGTTCCTTTTCCTCCTCTATTTATTACTCGTACTTCGCTCCTTCTCTTTCTCCACCTTCTCATCTTTTTTTTTTTATCTTAATTTTTATACTACATCTCTTCCCCTTTCCGTAAGCATGCATTCCTTTTCCATGTCTCCATCCTCTTCTGCCTAAATTCATTATTTTTCCTTAAGCTTTTCCTCCTCCTCTTCCTTTCCCCAAACTCTGCCTCCTAATTGTTCGATCGTTCCATGTAATCGCTCATTCGAGATTTCTCTTCGTAATGTCCTACCCTCGTTTCTCTTGCTTCCCCTAAGGGGTCTATCAGCCTTGAGCTCTATTACCCAGGGGTCCTGGGGGCCAGTATCTAGACATTTCGGAGCTATTATAATGTTTGTTAAAATGAGAAAGTTCCGTCTATCAGAGCAGAATTCTTCCTGATTTCCCTCGCATAATTCTTTACATGGAGGAGAATCCCCAAGTATATCATTTCAACCCGTGATCAAATTAATGGAATGTGGAGTAAAACATAAAGTAACAGAAATTTGGAGGGATGATATTACATATTCCCACACACACACACACGCACTTACAATATATATATATATATATATATATATATATATATATATATATATATATATATATATATATATATATATATATATATATATATATATATGTATTGTAGCTTAGTGTAAGGAGTCAGAGTCAATCCATATTGAAATTTTGTATGAATAATTTTCAGCTTTTCAATTCTTAACTTTTAGTTTTAGTTTTTATGATTTTACAAATAATTTTATTTTTCATTTTAACAGCCCTGATGATGTAATTAATTTGATAATTACGAAACGTTGGAATAAAGTCAGCTTGCATATCTGTGTATCCTCTGCCCTTCATTAATGATATATATATATATATATATATATATATATATATATATATATATATATATATATATATATATATATATATATATATATATATATATATATATATATATATATATATATATATATATATATATATAGAATAGTGCATAATGGATACTTTGAAAAGGATGTGGAATTATTCCAGTTAAATTTTTTTGATTGCCGAGACCAAGAGAAGGTGTCATGGGGAAAAGGCCTCTTGTAGACATGATTCTTACCTCAAAGTCTGCATTTTTTAACCACTGAAGTAACTGACTCGAATGAGTCACTAATTCAGTAAGAAATTACTTGCTGTGTGCAATTTCAGATATTTGAAATTGCTTTAATTAAGAAAATGATCAGGATGAATCTATCAGAAAGGAAATGTATTACAGAAAAAAGTTGTTCTTTCTTTTAGGTTCCTATTTCAAAGGAGAGGAATTTTGTTTACCCTAAATCTATTGTGGATTTCATCACCTAATCATCAATTAAGGGAACATTGTGCCGGAGCTATTGCTGGGATAATACCGACTTATTCAGTTACGAAAATCTGCTTGAAAACGGTAAACGTATCCCATGAACTATAGCCACACCCCTCAAAAAAGAAGAATAAGCGAAAGCGGAGAATATGGGTTAGATGGAACAGTTGACGTTAGGTGCATGAAACTTAAAGCACCTATACGAGCAAACTGCAAGTAGAAATTTAAGCACATTAAAGATGAAACACTCAGTTATATCCTCTATCTAGTGTCGAGAGTTTTTTTACAAACAAATTTAAGAATGCAGCAAAAACTCGAAGATGGAATGAGATCGACAAAATGAGAAAAAATATCGCCTAAAAATTAACAGAGCTGGGATGAGATGATACAAATTCAAACTAAATTGGAGGTCGCATTTAGCGATAACATACCAGTGCGTAAAATGGAATAGATAAGGGGTCATTTCCTCTCCCTTTCTTTCCAATAATTCACATTAGGAAGCGGCAGGGTATTGGCACAATGAACGAACAGGCATTTCCGTTAACAGTCACGTATGATGTATTTTGCTGTGAGCACGACATTGTCTTAGGCAATGCAACTATAAAGAGAAGGTAATGAATATATATATATATATATATATATATATATATATATATATATATATATATATATATATATATATATATATATATATATGTATATGTAAATGTATATGTAAATGTATATGTATATGTATATGTATATGTATATGTATATATATGTATATGTATATGTATATATATATATATATATATATATATATATATATATATATATATATATATATATATATATATATATATATATATATATATATGTATATATATATATATATATATATATATATATATATATATATATATATATATATATATATATATATATATATATATATATATATATATATATATATATATATATATATATATATATATATATATATATATATATATATATATATATATATATATATATATATATATATATATATATATATATATATATATATATATATATATATATATATATATATATATATATATATATATATATATATATATATATATATATATATATATATATATATATATATATATATATATATATATATATATATATATATATATATATATATATATATATATATATATATATATATATATATATATATATATATATATATATATATATATATATATATATATATATATATATATATATAAATATATATATATATATATATATATATATATATATATATATATATATATATATATATATGTATATATATATATATATATATATATATATATATATATATATATATATATATATATATATATATATATATATATATATATATATATATATATATATATAATATATTATAAGGTGATATAATATTTATAACCATTTTGTAATTGTTTATGATGTCTCTTGAAAATTTTGTGATTTTTGCTTGCAAGATTCGTCATTTGTTGTGAAGACGGGATTTTAAAATGTCTTTTCTTATAGATATGTGTGTTGTGTAAACTTATGATTCTGTGGGATATTTTCCCCTTTTTGTTTAATCTTTTGAAATTGTATTTTGAAAAGCTTGTCAGGTCGCTACATCCTGTCTGCCGAGAGAAAGACTGGAGGCTCGCTTTTCTGTTTGTTCAGGTGGCTTAGGGAGAAAGCATTTACTTTGTTATCGTGCTGAGCTGTCACCCAATCGGCGAGTTAACTTATTCCATCATTAGTAACTCTACCTATGTCTATTCTATTCATAATCTAAGAAAGAGAGATAGAGAAATAGCAGATAAGTGGTCTAAAAGCGTCTTTATTTGTTTGCCCAGCTGCCCCAGGCTGACAAAAGATTTCTGTAAACCCTGAACCAGGTGTCAATCAAAAGCGATAAGGTTAGTTTCGCTTCGAACCGATCGTGTGTACGAGTATACTTAGTATACGTGTGTGTATGTGTATTCATACATGTGTATTCTCTGTGAACACCCTATGTGTATTCACAGCCTACGAGACTAAAAACCAGTGCCTCCTAAAAGGCATCAATAGTTTGCTGGCAAGGGCAATAGATGCAGAACCAGACCCCTCTCTCTCTCTCTCTCTCTCTCTCTCTCTCTCTCTCTCTCTCTCTCTCTCAATACTCCCTATATATATAAGGGAATAACAGGAAAATATCCATTGTAGAGCCCTGTGAAACTCACCCCAGGAGTGTGTTATTTTTGTAAAAGGTGTTCAGGAATATTATTTTGTACAAGTGTTGAAGAGGAGATATATATTGGTGTAATGTTTACTAACGGTAATGTGGTGAATAATGAGTCTTGTTGATATTCTTGGTAAAAGAGAATTGTTGTGTTTGAATAAGTCGTAAAAGACGTGAAGCTAACTTTTCTTTTTATAAGGAAAGTTATATAAAAGATTGATGTAAGTTTTAAACACATTATTGGTGACTGTGGTGTTTTCATTTTTGCATATCGCATTCTTATATGTCTGTGCTATTACATTATTGTGACTTTAATGTTGCCGTGTTATACTGGTGATTTCTTAGCATTTTGTTAGTGCCTACCTGTTATAGAGATTTTTGGAGAATGTTATGTGGATTTCAATCAGTAATATTTTGGTGACTGTTTGTAATTGTAGAAACAGGTAAAAGCTTGGCACTTAAGTGATAGTTAATAGTTTGATTTTTACATAATCAGATTGTTTTCTTGATAAAGCAAAGTTTTGTGAATCAAACTTGATTAAGAGATACTTAAGTCTTACACTGTTGTCCATTAATGGTAAATCTTTTGAGATTGTAAACTTTACAGATAACTTTTGAACTTAGAAATAAACCTGCTTGTTTAAAGTTTCTAAAACATAGCGTTTCATTTTGATTACCAGTACTTACAGACATTAATGAGTGTGTATAAGGTAAGTGATGCATTTGTTTGTTCACCTGAGACTTATCTAGGTAAAATAGAACCAGAGAGACAGCTACAGTGCTGGTTAAAGTGAAACCCATATTCCATTAATCTGGATATAACTTAATAATTGTTACCTCATCCATAATTTGATAAAGTTACATTGATTTTCTCCAGTGATAAGTAAGTTTATGGGATCGTTGTACCTTTAGTGATTCAGTCGACTCTTTGTTATGAGGTTTCAAGTATCTGGTCGATGTGAGGTAACTTTTGGTATTATCATTTGCACAACAGATTTGTTGACGTATTTGTGTAATAACCAGGTGCTTGATCACCTCGTAACAAAAGATTTGGTGCCCAGACCGGGGAAATTAAATCCAAAGATTTGTTGTCCATCGTCCGGGAAATTATTAATTCAAATAATTTGTTAGCCAGACTAGGGAAATTAAATTAATTGGTGCCCATTGTCTAAGGAGAACTAAAAAGAATATCACTCTGGTTTATGATTGGTACTGGTGGTGTTAGGAATATAATTTTGGTAAGAGAATAACCATACAAAAGTGAATTGTAAACCCTTCTTGTTAAGTAAACTAGAAAAAATGGCTCGGTTTGAAGTTCAGGAATTCATGGCAGCCCCAACCATCAGAAAGTTATCTAAATCTCACCTGACTAAGGGACAGTGGATTCGCTTAGCAATAACATATGGGGCTAATATTACTTTTGATATGAGTGAGGCAGAAGTTAAGTGTGTCACAATCGAGGCATTAATAAGCTCTGGTAAAGTAGAAGGCAAATTAGCAGAAGCTTATGATCTGTTGAATGCAGCTGAGATAGAATTCTCAAATAAGGTAAGGCAAGAGAATGAGAACGGTGATGTACAGACAGAATTTATGAGTTTAGGCTCAGAAGAATTTAGGGGTAAAATGAAAGTGTTGGAGTCAGAAGCAAACCTACTTAGACTACAGATACAGGCTGATAAAGAAAAAGAAGAAAGAGATAGAGTGAGGAGACGAGAAGAAGAAAGAAAGAGAAAAGGCAAAACATGAAAGGGAGTTGGAGTTAATCAGAGCTCGATCTTTACTGCCTGTAAACCCATATAACTATATCGGTAACACAGACCCTGTGTTTGATGTAGCGAGAGTACAGAAGTTAATTCCAAAATTTACAGAATAAGCTCCAGATGAATTTTTTTATCACTTTGAAAAAGTAGCTTCAGGTATGGGATGGCCAGAGGATAAATGGTCAGTTTTAGTACAAAGTGTTCTCATTGGGAAAGGAAGAAGTGCCTACTTAGCCTTATCAGCTGAACAGTGTAAAGAGTACCAGGTACTCAGACACAATGTACTACAGGTTTACCAGATGACCCCTGAATATTACAATGAAAATTTCAGATCTTTGGAAAAGGATGACAAGATAACTTTCGTGGATTACGCCTATAAAGTCAGGAGATGCTTTAAACGATGGCTAGAGGCAGCTAAAGTTAAGTCTATGGACGAACTCTAAGAATTAGTTGTCTTAGAGCAATATATAAGAGGAATTCCTGAACATATAAGAGCTTATTTGAGAGAGAGAGAGGTGAAGAAACTTGATAAAGCTGCTACTCTAAGCGAGGATTATAGTATAATATCCAGCAAAAAGAATTATAATGGCAGGTACCAGAACCAACAATTCACAGGTTATAGATCTCAGTCAAATTTTAGGAACAGTACTATGAAAACCCCTTCTAATGATTGTACCAGTGCCAAACCAGGATATACCTCACAGCAGTGGAATGCTAAACCCGCTCCTTCTAGTCTATTCTTAAGACAAGTGCAGAAAAATAATGTTGTTTGCCACAAGTGTGGGAGAGTAGGACATTATAGTCGAGACTGCTATAAAGGGTATCAGCAGACTAAGCCAGATGGACAGGTGACAAGGGCTTACCAGGTAAAGCCAACTACTAGAAACAATGTCGGACAAAGTGAAGTCAGACAAGTAGAGTGCTTAGCAACCAGTGGAAATGCAAATTCCAGTAGTGAGTGGCTGAACAGTGAGGAGGCTTTTAAGCCATATATCTATGAAGGTATGTTGACAACCCCCTCTTTGAGTGTACAGGTACCAGTGAAGATATTACATAATACAGGTAGTAATCACAGTGTGATAATTCGAGGAGCTCACCCACAGTTGGAGAAGAATCTCACCGGAGATTCAGTTATCTTAAAAGGTATAGGAGGAGAGGAAGTAACTCCTATATGCCACTTGCATTTGTCATGTGAATTAGTGACAGGCAATATTGATTTTGCAGTAAAGGACTCGCTAGCTGTTGAAGGTGTGCATGTTTTACTGGGTAATGAAGTTGGTGGTATTCCCTTCATTCCTTGTCCTGTAGTGACAGACAAACCATTAAGGATTAGCCCTAAAACAGAATTAGAGAAGAAAAACCCTCACCTATTCCCAAGTTGTGTAACTACCAGGAGTATGAGGAAAGCTGTACCAGAAGGATCCTTGAGCCTAGAAGAGTTGTTTCAGGAAGGTGAAATTTCCCCTAATGTCAGTGCTGAAGAGATTCTTGCAGAAGGAGAAAATCTTATTGTTGGTGAAGAGACTCCGAGTAGTCAAAATGTTCCCAAAGGCAGTAGTGAATCTACTGAAGTAACAGATATTGAGAGTTCAACCTTTGAAGTTAGTCAAGTGATTAGAAAAAAATTAGTGGAATTACAGAGGAAGGATACAACGTTGGCAGAACTGTTCTTCAGAGTTGTTGAGCCAGAAGAAGTACAACAAACTCCCACCTGTTATTATCTAAGGGATGGATTGCTAATGAGGAAGCATCGACCTGTAGATATACCAGAAAATGCTGAATGGGGTGAATATCATCAAATCTTAATTCCATATTAATTGAGGAAACAAGTGGTAGCAGTAGCGCACGAAGCTGGACATATGGGAATCAGGAAGACTGTTGAGAAGGTTATGAAGTATTTCTTTTGGCCTGGACTACACAAGGATGCCAGTAAATTTTGCAGGGGGTGTCATACATGCCAAATAGCTGGAAAACCAAATGAAACTATTCAAAAAGCTCCCCTACAACCGAGAGAAGTTAGAGAACCCTTTAGCAAAGTGATAATAGATATGGTTGGTCCGCTTCCAAAAACGAAGAAAGGACATGAATATCTGTTGACGTTAATGTGTCCCGTAACCAGATATCCAGAGGCAATTCCTATAAGAAGTATAAGTGCCAAGGTAATAGCTGAGAAGTTGGTGGATTTTTTTTCCAAATTTGGAATCCCTGAAATTGTACAGAGCGATAGAGGAACGAACTTTACTTCAAAGTTATTCCAAGATGTGCTGAATTTGCTAGGAGTGAAACAACAGTTATCTACCGCTTATCACCCAGAGACTCAAGGAGCTTTAGAAAGGTTCCATCAAACTTTGAAAAGTATGTTAACCAAATACTGTAATGAGTCAGGAAGAGAATGGGATGTTGGTTTACCCTTAATGTTATTTGAGGTAAGAAATGCTTATTAAGAAAGTATGGGATGTTCGCCAAATGAAATGATTTTCGGTCGAGACGTGAGAGGTCCGTTGAAAATCATTGCAGAGAATTGGGAAGAAAATCAGGAGGAAGTCCAAGGAGAATATGTGAAGAACTTAAGGAAAAGGTTAGAAGAAATTAGAAAATTCTCTTTAGAAAATTTAAAGACAAGCCAAGAGAAAATGAAAAGAAAATATGATGCTAAGACTAAGTTAAGAAGCTTTAATGTTGGGCAGTAAGTTCTAGTGTTCTTACCAGTGAAAAGGTTTCCCCTTACAAATAAATTTCAAGGTCCTTATAGGATAACAGAAAAGTTAGGTGATCGAACTTATGTGATTGAAACACCAGGGAGAAGAAAACGACGGAGGAAGATACATGTAAATCTTCTAAAACCCTACTTTTCAGAAACTACAACTGAGGTTTGTCTATAACCCAAACAACTTCATACACAAAGGAAGTTGAATATTTGTTGCAGCACGGATTGGCAGAGCCCAGTTCAAGTCATTACAGTTCCCCTTGTGTGTTAGTAAAGAAACCAGATGGCTCGTTTAGGATGTCCACTGATTACAGAAAATTGAATTCCATCAGTGTAGCTGATAATTATCCCTTACCTCTTACTGATCAATTACTTGATAAAATTTGGCAAGCCCAGTTTGTTTTTAGAGTGGTGGAGGAGTTACAAAGATTTGTGAATGTTTTTGCAGTTTATTGCTTATTTTGTACAAGTTTTTCAGCCATAATATTTTCCCTGATTGTTTGTATGATCTTGTTGTGTAAGGAGAGAGAACATTTTTGGAGAGAACAATGCAATTGCAGATTATTTATCCCTCTCCGAATCCACCGATTCGAACCCAGGATAATTAATCTTTTGGGGGGAGGAATATTATAAGGTGATATAATACTTATAACCATTTTGTAATTCTTTATGATGTCTCTATGAAAATTTTTGATTTTTGCTTGCAAGATTCGTCATTTGTTGTGAAGACGTGATTTTAAAATGTCTTTTCTTATAGATATGTTGTGTGTTGTGTAAACTTATGATTCTGTGGGATATTTTCCCCTTTTTTTTAATCTTTTGAAATTGTATTTTGAAAAGCTTGTCAGGTCGCTACATCCTGTCTGCCGAGAGAAAGACTGGAGGCTCGATTTTCTGTTTGTTCAGGTGGCTTAGGGAGAAAGCATTTACTTTGTTATCGTGATGAGCTGTCACCCAATCGGCAAGAGTTAACTTTTATTCCATCATTAGTAACTCTACCTATGTCTATTCTATTCATAATCTAAGAAAGAGAGATAGAGAAATAGCAGATAAGTGGTCTAAAAAGCGTCTTTATTTGTTTGCCCAGCTGCCCCAGGCTGACAAAAGATTTCTGTAAACCCTGAACCAAGTGTCAATCATGTAAGCGATAAGGTTGGTTTCGCTTCAACTCAATCGTGTGTACAGTATACTTAGTATACGTGTGTGTATGTGTATTCATACATGTGTATTCTCTGTGAACACCCTATGTGTATTCTCAGCCTACGAGATTAAAAACCAGTGTCTCCTAAAAGGTATCAGTAGTTTGCTGGCAAGGGGCAATAGAGGCAGAACCAGACCTCTCTCTCTCTCTCTCTCTCTCTCTCTCTCTCTCTCTCTCTCTCTCTCTCAATACTCCCTATATATATAAGGGAATAACAGGAAAATATCCATTGTAGAGCCCTGTTAAACTCACCCCAGGAGTGTGTTATTTTTGTAAAAGGTGTTCAGGAATATTATTTTGTACAAGTGTTGAAGAGGAGATATATATTGGTGTAATGTTTACTAACGGTAATGTGGTGAATAATGAGTCTTGTTGATATTCTTGGTAAAAGAGAATTGTTGTGTTTGAATAAGTCGTAAAAGACGTGAAGCTAACTTTTCTTCTTATAAGGAAAGTTGTATAAAAGATTGATGTAAGTTTTAAACACATTATTGGTGACTGTGTTGTTTTCATTTTTGCATATTGCATTCTTATATGTCTGTGCTATTACATTATTGTGACTTTAATGTTGCCGTGTTATACTGGTGATTTCTTAGCATTTTGTTAGTGCCTACCTGTTATAGAGATTTTTGGAGAATGTTATGTGGATTTCAATCAGTAATATTTTGGTGACTGTTTGTAATTGTAGAAACAGGTAAAAGCTTGGCACTTAAGTGGAAGTTAATAGTTTGATTTTTACATAATCAGATTGTTTTCTTGATAAAGCAAAGTTTTGTGAATTAAACTTGATTAAGAGATACTTAAGTCTTACACTGTTGTCCATTAATGGTAAATCTTTTGAGATTGTAAACTTTACAGATAACTTTTGAACGTAGAGATAAACCTGCTTGTTTAAAGTTTCTAAAACAGCGTTTCATTTTGATTACCAGTACTTACAGACATTAATGAGTGTGTATAAGGTAAGTGATGCATTTGTTTATTCACCTGAGACTTATCTAGGTAAAATAGAACCAGAGAGACAGCTACAGTGCTGGTTAAAGTGAAACCCATATTCCATTAATCTGGATATAACTTAATAATTGTTACCTCATCCATAACTTGATAAGTTACATTGATTTTCTCCAGTGATAAGTAAGTTTATGGGATCGTTGTACCTTTAGTGATTCAGCCGACTCTTTGTTATGAGGTTTCAAGTACCTGGTCGATGTGAGGTAACTTTGGTAATATCATTTGCACAACAGATTTGTTGACGTATTTGTGTAATAACCAGGTGCTTGATCATCACAATATATATATATATATATATATATATATATATATATATATATATATATATATATATATATATATATATATATATATATATATATATATATAATACACACGTGCACACATAATTATGGCTTAAGATTTAATCCAGCGAAAACCTTGCATTACTTACGGAAAATATGTATGTCAAAACTTGTCCAAGTGTTTCTTTCAAGCAACAAAAGAGGACAAACCGACACAAGAATAAGTCGTATGGTAAGCCTGTTCAACTTAAGAACAGTGGAGCCTTTCCAAAAATGCAAAAAGTACGAGAGTCATCTGCTCATCACAGCAGTTAAACCTATCCTCCAAACTGTATTTTAAAATCATCTCATAAACTGCAAAGTTCCAGGGTAAATTACTAAAATGATCACTAAATCTCGACATTGTCCCGGGAAAATACCAACTGCTCGAGGCAATTAGAATTTCCCGTGCAGAATGGAGCAAAACACACACACACACAAAAAATAATGCTACTCCAAGATTTGCTGATCTCCACCTCTCGGTCATGTGACTTCTGCAATAATCTGTTTGCAAATTACTATAAAAAGAAACTAGCAAGTGACAGAGGCCTTCTACCTAGAGTCATCAATACTGTACGTGCGCCAGAAACCGCGTGTCAACTGTAAATAATTAGACAAGGAATATTTAAAGCAGCACAACGAACCAAAGATTCTAGAGGCTGGTGAAAAATAAGTATATCTTAGTTTAACCAGACCACTGAGCTGATTAACAACTCTCGTAGAGAGGGCTGGCCCGAAGGATTAGACTTATTTTACGTGGCTAAGAACCAATTGCTTACCTAGCAACGGGACCTACAGCTTATTGTGGAATCCGAACCACATTATAGCGAGAAATTAATTTCTATCACCAGAAATAAATTCCTCTTATTCTTCATTGGCCGGTCGGAGATTCGAACTCGCGACCAACAGAGTGGTAGCTGAGAACGGAACCCGCTCACCCAACGAGGAACTGGTATGTTCTACCGAAGTCATCTTGCAAATGTTCTGGTTAATATCAACACTATGATTGACTTCTTAAGGCACCTGTAAATATGTTTCTTAGTGCTGTACACATTAGACATGTTATAATCTTTTATCTCCTATACCCTCTATAATATGTTTAAGTATAATGTATAATCTTTGGCATTGGACATATTATTTTATTACGTATTTCATGCAGATATGAAAAATTTTCTTGTTAGGCTTAATGTAAGAATAGGTATCTTACTTTAGCTCCAGTGGAGGTCAAATAAAATTAGTATTTTCATTACTACTAGGGAAGAAACCTTCTCTGAGATTTAATCCATGAAAACCTTGCATTATATACCGGAAATATAAAGGTCAAACTTGTCCAAGTGTTTCTTTCAAGCAACAAAAGACATCAAACTAACAAGAATAAGTCGTATGGTAAGCCTGTTCAACTGAGTGTATATTGAAAATTTATGTTTATATGACCTTTAGTTTGTATAGATTCTTATATTCTGAAACATAATCTTCTTTCATCAGCACGCAGCTGTTATGTCAAGTTTCCTAAGGAATATAAAGATTTCCTGTTGTCTTAGGTTTATTTCCTCTTACGTGTCGACACGCGCTCTAGCGGCCATCTATGAGAATACAAAAGTGAATGAATTGAGAACGAACGAACGAATTGGGGATAGGAAAGATTGGGGATATATTTAGGGTAGAAGACGGGGTTGAAGGGACAATAGCGTAGCAGGATAAACTATCGTTGCATTGTTGAATAAAATAAAAGACACCCCTTAGATGCACATAGAGCTTCGTTTTTTATTAAAAAAAGAATGTTGTTTAGGAAAACATTAATGGAATGTCAATTAAAATATCCTCGGCACTCTATATCCTACCATTAACAGACACACCAATTTACCAACCCTCCTGCACTGAGATACATGATGCACAGGTTTATATAGCAGGAGGATTGGTAAATTGGTGTGTCTGTTAGTGGGCTGAATTTTGATTGGTCGTGGGTTAATGACGTAACGTCTCTTTTGCAGTCACTTATTATTATTATTATTATTATTATTATTATTATTATTATTATTATTATTTATTGTTTGCAAACACGATTAAAAATTATATTATATACGTTTTGTTTTGCACGGGATGCATTTTTCCTCAATTTGATATATTTGAGAATCATTCTCGTTTTTCTAATGTTAACACTTTTATAATGTTCCCAAGATTTGATCAGCTGCTATTTTATGGAACTGCGTTAGGGAAACATTTGGGGTTTGCTTGTTCTCCAATAATGTTTGTTGATGTGCTGGGTTTATCTTGTCAAAAGAAGTTAGATATTTTAGGATATCTCCCAAAGTAGGCCTAATGATATCTTGCTGACCGTGTACATGACCTCAGTAGTTTCAGTGTTAATTTCTTGGTGTCCAGATTCCAGAGATATGCTTACTCTAAACAGCTTTTAGTTAATGTCCTTATTTTTTGTCGCTTTGGGGAAATTCCTTCAGTTCGCGCGGAGTGAATAGGTCTACCAGTTGTGCTGTTCTCTGATGTCTTTCACTCTTTTCACTTTTTATCATTTCCATTTTTATCACTGTGGTTTTTACGGTTGCTCTAACCGCCATTGTGGTTTCATGGTCTCCTAAACGTCATAACATTTGTTTGCTGTCATTGTTGTCGCTAGTTCCATTATTATTATTGATCAAAATCGACGAACAACCATGTTCCAGGTGATTACAGAAGGAAAATACCCATTTTTACAAATGAACCATTTACACAAGAATTCTGTAAGCATCATCTTCAGAGCGTTCTTGTGATATGAATTCCAGTCCAGTGACATGTTTATAGCCTATATCGCCCGTTGCCCGTTATGTACCTGCGCGGGGTCCTTGCCAATCCTTTACTCTCTTTCAGTCAGGGGAATTTCAGTCATCTTTGCTCGCATTAATTAAGTTGTCTACGCGGTTCAATTTGACTCCAGATGTAGCAGGGCTGACTCATACAGAACTGGCTTTTGTTAGATCTAGACCGTTAAATGTTACGTTTCAAGCTATTGTGGGGAGTGAGTTTATTCGTACCGTTATGACGACTCTGCGTTTTTCTTTTTTAATACTTTCAAACATTAATTTGCTCTCTTCGAAATTTATTCTACGATTTTTATCCGTCTCTCCCACGTAACAAAAGTCCACCCTCACCCCAACCCCACACCTTACACATAATTACATATATCACCGGCTCTTCTCTTCTTTGTTATCCTTGCTTTCAGTATATACTGAGTGCTTTCTTCTTGTTTCTCGTTGCAGGGTACATAACCAACTATGAGACATGTATCAGAAAAAAACATTAGATAAAATTCACTAAAACAAATTGCATAACATTAATCAGTACAAGACATCTACCAGAATACATCAACAGGTGTCATCAGCAATAACGCAGTAAAACGATATTGTTCAGATTTTAATTAATAGCATGACTCACGACAATAGTGGCTAAATCATTGTACAACATGAAGATAGAAAAACCCATTCAGCGTCGGAAATGCACTGCCAAGTATCAAGAAGCATTTCAGCCAATATTTACCATCAACAGATAAGCATTACTAGTGGGGAACCATAATGATTGCCAACACAACTCGTAATATATTAAATAAAAAAAATATCAATGATCAGTTACTTATTAGGTGGAATTTCATTACACGAGGCTTCTCTGTACATTTAAACAGAACAAGATCTCAATTGAAAGTACCATTTTGAAGCTCATAAACTCTGGAAAACGCAACGAGATAAAGGAGGAAGGCTTCGAGGTCAATGTTAACATAAAATTAGTAATGAGTGAATTTTGCCGTTTGTAGCAACAATTGTTGATGAATATTATTTCTAATCCAATTACATACTTTAGCTCATTCTAAACATTACTAATAATATTATATGTAAGACTAGTAAACATTTACATGAAATATCTATATATCTAATCTCTATTTATGTACCTATTTATGATAAATATATATATATATATATATATATATATATATGATATATATATATATATATATATATATATATATATATTATATATATATTATATATATATAATATATATTAGGTAATTTATGTATTATATATATTTGAATATATGGTATATAAATATAATAGGATAATAATAATAATCATTTAAAAAGATTAACCCTATTCATACATCATTATGACCCACATTTACCACATGACTTGAATTTAAAAGCTTCTAAAGAATGTGGTCTTCATTAGGAAGTAAGAGAAGGTAAAGGGAAATACAAAAAGAAGAGATCTCACTTATTAAAAAATTAATCAATAAATCAATAAATAGATAGAACAGTATTAAAATGCAAGGAGAATAGCATTAGGGTAGTAATGCATTGCATCTTCGCTGGAACTTTTGAAGTTCTAATTGCATTCCTCAGGGAGAAGTTCCACGGTCCAACAGTGTGAGGAATAAAACAGGTTGCATTGATTCTATCACTATTATAAATATATGAGGCCTTTATGAACAATACCTAATTTGCATGTGGCATTTACTGAAACTTTAATTAGATGTTTCTCAAAAGTAGGATGTGAGTCAAAAGTTAAACATAGAGTAGTTAAAGCCTCAGATTCATTCAGCAAAGTTTAATCCACATGAAGGGGAGGATGGGGTGGAAAATCTATATGAGATCTGTTAAACAATAGTGTTTTAGTTTTACTGGAGTTCAGACTCATACCCCGCCGACTACCCCATTCACTGATCCGGTCCACTGAGGTTGAGAACAGCTTCATTTCTCATAAGTGGAGACTTTACTATACTCACAAGTGTTGCATCATCGGCATACTGAACAATCTTGTTTTCCAGGCCAGCAACCATATCACTTGTATACACCAAAAATAATAGTGCACCAAGAACACTACCCTGTGGAACTCCGGACACAAGAGGTCTTAGTTCACTAAATACCCCATCAACAGCAATTTGCTGCAGCCTACCTGTAAGGATATTTTGAAGTAACCCTAAAACATATCCACCCACCCTAAGATTCTGAAGTTTAAAAATAAGTGCCTTATGACTTACTAAATTGAAAGCAGCACTAAAATCTCTTTGAGTTGCTCTGCATTCAAAACCTTTACCAAGGTTCTCTTGCAAATGTCATGCCAAGTCTAAAAGAGCAACACATGTACCTAACTGCTTTCTATATGCATATTGACTATCAGCTAACAATCTTTTAGATTCCACCTAATAATATAGTGGCTTAGAAATAAGTTTTCAAGAACTTTGGAGAGCACAGGGAGAATAGAAATTAGCCTGTAGTTACTGCAGTCTGCAGATATGCTACTCTTTGGAATAGGCACAGTATTACTAAGTTTGCACTCATCTGCAAAGATATATGTCGACATAAAAATCTAAAGAATCTACTAATTTTGGGACAGCTCATCCAGAATTTTCTTAACATCCCTACAGCGAAATGCCAATTTTGTAAGAATAGGTTCAGGATGACAAGTATGAGAGAGAGGGGAAACCTAAGCTGATTGCTTAGCTTCAAAAGCTTTATGAAGCAGTTCAGCCGTTTCCTTAAGGCAAGTAACCAATCTACCATCATCTATTAATAGTGGTCAGATGGAAAACAAGCCAGGCCCAAAGACAGATGATGACAGTTTGGTCTACCATAGATGAGGCTGAGTAATTCCTTCAAGCTTCCTCTTTAAGGAGTTATTATAATTTCTCTCGACTGTATGGTAAGTTCTCTTTGCAGCACGATGAGACTCAACAAAAATAGTGTAATTTTCATTTGAACAACTTCATCTCCATGTATTGAATTTGGTCTGTTTGTCATGGTAGGCTTGTCTACATTTATCATCAAACCATGGCTGGTCATTTGTCCTGAATTTGATGACCTTCCTACAGATGTACTTTATTAAAATAGCCATTAGCATTTAATTTCACTTCTTCTTGGGATCAGGATCTAAAATAGCATCTGAAATATTAAGTTTGTGAAAAACTTCAATAATGCAATCCTAGTAGGCTCCAGATTTCAGCCAGACCTTTTTTCTGATGGTGGCATTAGGAATATACCGATTGACAGAAAATTCCATCTCATTGGCACACTAATCAGAAGTGCCTATATATTCACAGACCTTGGACTTGACAATAGGTGGAACATCTGTGAGCATGAGGTTTAATCCGTTACCAGAAATATGAATGGGTTCCTCAATTAGCTGGACAAAATTGGAGGATACAAAGAACTCAAGAGCAGACCAGCTGTGTCGATCTGTGGAATTTAAATTTAGCCACTTGCTGTGCTTTGCATTACAGTCTCAACAAATAACGAATGAAGCCTTTGAATCCTGAGACTGAGTCATACTAATCTTTTCCAAGAGACAGCCATATTTAGCTTCGTCGATATTTGGATTGCGGTAAACAGCAAATACATACACATTTTAAAACAAAGAACTTAATGGAAACTACACTCCAGATTTATCTGACGATACATAGGTCGTCCGGACTTAGTGTATACAGCCATACCTTGCGCATGTGGGACATTGCGATGATCAATAAAGTCAGGGCCACCAAGCCCTAGGATTAAAAACTCAACCATTGACTTGCTACTACTTACAAGAGTCTCAGATAATAACATCAAATCGTAGTTACGTGCACAACTCTGGAGATCAAGAAAAGAAAGAATTAAAATGAACAACATAAAATCAGTAGCAAAACTAACAAATAGACTCTTAACAACAGTAACATAGTAAAAGTCAACAGAATAATAAACAATATCATCAACAACAACAGTGTTTACATTATTTATAAAAATTCTGTTGAAAATGTATATAAAGGTGGCCATAATTCATTGATAAAAACACTGGAAGCAACTGGTCTACAAGCTGGGTCTGACACACCTTGTTCATCCACCATTCAATAATCATTCTAAGGGGAATAGCTAATGTTGAGTAAACAGATTATATTTATATATATATATATATATATATATATATATATATATATATATATATATATATATATATATATATCATATTATATATATATATATATATATATATATATATATATATATATATATATATATATATATATATATATATATTTATATATATATATATATATAATATATATATATATATATATATATATATATATATATATATATATATACATATATAATATATATATATGCATATATATGTATATATATTCATGAAGCTACAAATGTCGTTTAACATCCATTTCACAACAAATTCGTCATTAACTTATACCTCTCTTGA